>NC_074671.1:34210595-34510595 GCF_029448725.1 Salvelinus fontinalis | reverse complement strand
ATATAGGGAAGATAATCAAGGAGGTGATGGAGTCCAGGTGAGTGTCATGAGGCGCAGGTGCGTGAGACGATGGTGACAGGTGTGCGGGATAATCAGCAGCCTGATGACCTAGAGGCCAGAGAGGGCGCATACGTGACAATTTTATGGATTCTCCAAACTCAACAGTAAATTACTGGCCAATTGCTGCCAGTAATGTACTGTAATTCAGAATACATTACCATTCCGCCTTATTGTAGCTACAAAAATCATTCTCACTCGTTAACATATTTTGATGCGTCTTGTAAGAGGCTATATTTGTTGCACCCATTATGTGGTAGTGGTTCCCTAACAGTTAAATATATGGGACAGAGCCGAGTGACAGCAAGTCTCAAACCGTTAATGGTTCGCCAGAGGACTTTGTTAAGGCCAGAAGTGCAAGTGATATTAAACACCAAATGTCAGCTGGTATGCTGTAATATATAATACTATATTCACTATTAACAATTGCTGATTTTATGTTCACTACAATTCAACAACAAAGTTCTGTTTTGCTGTAAATTTTTTGCAGCGTACTGTAAATTATGGTGCATTGTGGAGAATTATTGCGGAAGGAGAATCTCTGGCTCATTAACATATTTTAAGTTGTGCCTTCTACAGTAAGTGGCTATATGTTTTGACCCGTTAGTGAGAGTCCTGTACCAATTTAAGTGATATGTGGTAGTATTTACCTAATAATTGAACAGATCAGAGTGGAAATGGGTATTAAACATTTTAATAGTTGAATATTTACTCATATCCAATTAATCTGTTTTGCCCTGTAATCAAGGACATTTTAGAAGCCTTTATTCATGAGGCTAGAAGTGCATGCCATATAAAACACCCAGTATTCATAAATATGCTGTAATATTCAAAGACAATCTGCTTGCGCTAATCCCTTGTAATTACAGTAAAATACTGTAGAAATAATTTTCTTACAGTTAGTAGTCACTGTTACTGTATTGTACTGTGATTCATTGCTCTGGCATCAAGTTACTGTGAATATCTCAGCATTGTATTGGGGCTCCCGAGTGGCGCAGCGGTCTAAGGCATTTGTTCATAACTGACTTGCCTAGTTAAATATAGGGTACAAAAAAAATAAATAAAATATCCAACAATCTTGTTGTAATTACAATCACAATGTAATCCTTAACTACAACAACATTTTCAGTAATGGTTATGGATACTTTTTACTTGCTATGACTGTGATATGTTTTTTTTAATCATCCTGTAAATTACCAAGGACAAGAGTGCCCGCTAAAAAATCTAAATGTAAATGTAAAATGTAAAATGTAAACTCACTAACATATGTCGCTACATGGGTAATTCCAATAATATACCGTAAATTAGATTTCACTAACATTTTCGGTACCATAAAATGGATTACCGTGAAATGGATTACAGTAGCTGTGATGTAACATAATTTACAGTAACTTACTGAACAATTGCTGCCAGTAAGTTCCTGTAAATTTTACAGGAAATATTTTACAGTGTAGTCATGGAAGAATATGGAATATGGTTGAAGTTAACTCACAGGCACAAAAGTATCAATAGCAATGATAATCAAATTGCATAAATACACTAAATATTTGATGCACGCAGTCTGTCATTTATTCAGGCCTAATACATATGAAGTTTTCAACAATGAAAACAGCAATGAGGTTTAAAGGAAGGAATCAAAGCAGTTCAATAGTTTGTAGTACCATGCATCCCCACATGAGCAATGAAAGTGGAAAGTGCATAAAAATACCTGATTGGAGGGATATCGGCAGTCACATAGTGCTCATGTATGGCATTCTTGGCCAAAAGCCTTGCAAATCTTAGTGAGATTAATTGGCTAAAGTAACTGCATCTAAAATTCGGAAAACGTCTCAGTCAAGACCGTGTCATTCACTACATGTAACCTTGCCAGAGTAAAAGGATCGGCAGGAATGCATTCTTTGAGGGGAAATGCATATAATTTAAAGCACTTATGTTTTTTTTTTTTAAAGGTGCTGAGTGAATGATGGTGACGAATCAGGGCTAGACTCTGGTCATGTTCCCAAGTAAGGCTATATATTTCCAATGTGTCATGGGAAAAAAGATTGCGCTCACATCAAAGGTCCAAAGCGCTTCATTCGGCATCTCGGTAAACAATATTGTGATTGCACAACAGTGGTACAATTACAAAAAGTGTCCAGAGCTGAAATGTATTTACAGTTGAAGTCAGAAGTTTACATACAGCTTAGTCAAATACATTTAAACTCAGTTTTTCACAAATCCTACTAAAAATTCCATCTTAGGTCAGTTAAGATCACCACTTTATGTTAAGAATGTGAAATGTCAGAATAATGGTAGAGAATGATTTTTTTCAACTGTTATTTCTTTCATCACAATCCCAGTGTGTCAGAAGTTTACATACACTCAATTAGTATTTAATAGAATTGCCTTTTAAATTGCTTAACTTGGGTCAAACGTTTCAGGTAGCCTTCCACAAGCTTCCCACAATAAATTGGGTGACTTTGAGCCCATTCCTCCTGACATAGCTGGTGTAACAGTCAGGTTTGTAGGCCTCCTTGCTCGCACACGCTTTTTCAGTTCTGCCCACAAATTCTCTGTAGGATTGAGGTTAGGGCTTTGTGATGGCCCATTTGCGACCAAGCTTTAACTTTCTGACTGATGTCTTGAGATGTTGCTTCAATATATCCACATAATTTTCCTCCCTCATGATGCCATCTATTTTGTGAAGTGCACCAGTCCCTCCTGCAGCAAAGCACCCCCACAACATGATGCGGCCACCCCTGTGCTTCACGGTTGGGATGGTGTTCTTCGGCTTGCAAGCCTCTCCCTTTTTCCTCCAAAAATAACAATGGTCATTATGACCAAACAGTTATATTTTTGTTTCATCAGACCAAAGGACATTTCTCCAAAAAGTACGATCTTTGTCACCATGTGCAGTTGCAAACTGTAGGCAGGCTTTTTTTATGGCGGCTTTGGAGCAGTGGCTTCTTCCTTGCTGAGCGGCCTTTCAGGTTATGTCAATATAGGACAATATGGATATAGATACCTTTGTACCCGTTTCCTCCAGCATCTTCACAAGGTCCTTTGCTGTTGTTCTGGGATTGATTTACACTTTTCGCACCAAACTACGTTCATCTCTAGGAGACAGAACGCGTCTCCTTCCTGAGCGGTATGACGGCTGCGTGGTCCCATGGTGTTTATACTTGCGTACTATTGTTTGTACAGATGAACGTGGTACCTTCAGGTGTTTGGAAATTGCTCCCAAGGATGAAACAGACTTGTGGAGGTCTATTTTTTCTGAGGTCTTGGCTGATTTCTTTTGATTTTCCCAGGATGTCAAGCAAAGAGGCACTGAATTTGAAGGTAGGCCTTGAAATACATTCACAGGTGCACCTCCAATCGACTCAAATGATGTCAATTAGCCTATCAGAAGCTTCTAAAGCCATGAAATCATTTTCTGTAATTTTCCAAGCTGTTTAAAGGCACAGTCAACTCAGTGTATGTAAACTTCTGACCCACTGGAATTGTGATTACAGTGAATTATAAGTGACATAATCTGTCTGTAAACAATTGTTGGAGAAATGACTTGTGTCATGCACAAAGTAGATGTCCTAACCGACTTGCCAAAACTATAGTTTGTTAACAAGAAATTTGTTGAGTGGTTGAAAAATGAGTTTTAATGACTCCAACCTAAGTGTATGTAAGCTTCCGACTTCAACTGTATATGAAGTGTTCCTGGAAAGTGTGACAATATCGAGGCTTTAAAAAACAAGGAATTGCAGTACAAAGCCATACTACAATAACCAATGACCTGCATCACTGACCACCAAACCCTCTCAATGGGGGCAATTGCCACATGCATACTGGTAACTGAAAGCACGTTGCAATTTCAGTGGAAAACAGGAGGACCCACTGAACTAATTACTTTCGTTGGAACTGTCAGAGTGTGTTGCCACCGGCTTCCATTTATTTTCCCAGTGTGGTTAGGTTTGGAAACTTCACTGGCGTTCTGCCATGATGCAAATCACCTGGCCAACAGTGGAGAGTGATGGCAATTGTGATGAGCATTTCATAAAGATTGAGGTTCCATGAATCTCCAGTTGACATCTGTGATAAGTTCTAGAAGTATATCTAAGGATTCCAAACAGTGGCCGTTACAGTAGGTTTCCCAGATGCAATAGCAACTTCATAACATTCTCATAGAAAAATACCTTTCACTGTCGATACCTCTTATCAAGTGCATTATACATACTGTAATGTAGATGCTACGGTGAACCACACTAATGTAATGAGTAGACCTGAAGACGCACGTTACGCCCCCGAGCTAATGCCTAGGCAGGTCCTCGAGCGGATGCCTAGGCTTTAGCTCAGCGGGATAACACAGCCCTGTGGTGTGCTGCAGACCTAGCCTTGTACCCACTACTGTACATACCACAAGTAGAGTCTGCACAGTATTGCCCTAAAATATTGGACTGTTTTTGTTTGTCTGTTTGTGATAAAGTAAACTTCTTAAACCTCCTGTGGTGCAGTGCAGAAGATGAGGAGGAGTACACAAATTATATTATTATTATATTATCAACTCATTGACGTAGTGTGGATGGGAAAAGCAGGGGAACATGAAACATTCACCCAATGAATGTAAAGTAATGGAATTTAATGAAGGTCAATCAAATCAATCACTTGTATTTATAAAGCCCTTTTTTTACATCAGCAGACGTCACAGTGCTGTACAGAAACCCAGCCTAAAACCCCAAACAGCAAGATGTAGAAGCACGGTGGCTAGGAAAAACTCCCAAGTAAAGGAGGACATAGGATGAAACCTAGAGAGGAACCAGGCTCTAAGGGGTGGCCTGTCCTCTTCTGGCTGTGCCGGGTGGAAATTATAAGAGTACATGACCATTTAAGGCCAGATTGTTCTTCAAGATGTTCAAAAGTTCATAGATGACCAGCAGGGTCAAATAATAATCACAGTGGTTGTAGAGGGTGCAACAGGTCAGTACCTAAGGAGTAAATATCAGTTTACTTTTCATAGCCGAGCATTCAGAGGTCGAGACAGCAGGTTCGGTAGAGAGAGTGAGAGGGCCGAAAACAGCAGGTCCGGGACAAGGTAGCACATCCGGTGAACAGGTCAGGGTTCCCTAGACGCAGGCAGAACAGTTGAAACTGGAGCAGCAGCACGACTGGGTGGACTGGGGACAGCCAGGAGTCATCAGGCCAGGTAGTCCTGAGGCATGATCTTAGGGCTCAGGTCCTCCGGGAGGGGAGGGAGAGAGAATTAGAGGGTGCATATCTAAATTCACACAAGACACCAGAAAAGACAGGAGAATTACACAAGATATAGCAGACTAGCCCCCTGGCACATAGACTATTGCAGCATAGATACTGGAGACTGGTGGGTTGGGGGACATTGTGGCCCTGTCAGACGATACCCTAGGACAGGGCCAACCAGGCAGGATATAACCCCACCTACTTTGCCAAAGCACAGCCCCAACACCACTAGAGGGATATCAACAGACCGCCAACTTCCTACCCTGAGACAAGGCTGAGTATAGCCCACGAAGATCTCTTCCACCGCACGAGCCAGAGGGGGTGCAAAACCGGTGTAGTCGAACACCATCAAATCATGGGGGACTCGGCAAAAAAAACAACTTTAATGGCTAGCCTGGCAATCTCGAACAGACATTCCAATATAGATAGGGAAGATGCCATTTTAACTGCTCTAGTAATGTACACCTTTTCCACCACCATACATTGTCAAAGACAAAGGGCATTGACTATCACCACACAGAGAAAAGGATGGAGAATCAAAATGGTGAACTGATTAATTAAAGGGACAGCTTGCGCTCCAATTTTTGTTGTTTAAAACTGCACGTTTTCAGGACAACCCATTAGAGTGACGTGTGAGAAATGTCACCCAACAAAGGCAGGAGTTTGGCTCGGTGAGTTCAGACAGAGTGAGACTTTTTTATGGTTACCAGTACCTTTTTATGTTCTAGGTCAGCCACACACCAAATGAATAAGTCCTTTCTCTGTCCAACCTTTGTCAAGTCAAATAAAAGAAGCGGGAAAACTTGATAGATTGATGACATAATTTACAGCAGGCAAATCTCTCAATAATCCCCTGTGCTTATTTGATACATTTGTTAAATGTATTGTCCTCATTTATCCTAATTTATCTAAATTGAAGACAAAGATCAAAAGTAACACATTTCTGTGCACACACATGGGCAGTCCCTGAGTATTGTATGTTGAACGACAGTGAACTGGCAAAAAAGGAGGGAGGGACATTGTTTCCTCAGAGCTTGAAGGATGGCCAATGTGGTAAATGTGACTTGCTAAAGAAAGAGTGAGCTCAGTCATCTCCAACTGCACACTCTTGAAATAAACAATGTTGTAATTACCTTCAAAGCTGATTGCATTTAGTACACCAGGGTGTAACATTTTTCAGTTCCCTGCCATTTTGCTCCTGTGTTGAGGCAGGTCTCTCTCCACGCTTAGCTAATCGCTCCCTAGGGGCTGGATTAAGTCTGCAGAAGCTCCATGCCGGTCTCCACCTGTCCTGCCATCTCCACAAGTCTGAAGCGCTACTCAATTAGAGGATTTCCAATAATCCTTCTGTTTACCAGCTTGTAGACAGCCTTTTCATTGTGGGGGCAATCAGGGTTTACAAGGATATTCCCATTAATATTGGCCTTGGCTTGCGTCAATCTAGCTACGGTCTCGCAAAAACAAAGGCGGCTTTGTGATGTCTGGCGCTTCTCTCCAATTGGCTGACGCCAGCTTCTTGGGAAATAAAAACAAACAGCAGCCATTCAATATAATGCTTCTAAATTTAGGAGCAGGCTTTCATACAGGAATCCATTAATTTTGGGATGACAAGTTTCCACTTGCTCTGAGGCCAGTGCTTAAAGGGATTCAGAGTTGCAGTGCAGCCAAGAGTCCCGGTTTTGTCTCTCGAGTCTTGAAGTCCTGTAACGTGAAACCAAGTAGTAGTCTGCACAGTAAATAACAGACAATATTCAATGTTTCTGAAACATTTTCCCGAGGGCACAAACTCTGATGAAAAGGCCACATAAGTCACAACACGTATTCTGAATGGTACTGTGTCTGTCATCCTTATCATCAGAGTTTGAAACCTCAGGAAAATACATGTCCAAAGCAGACTCAATGACCATACCTTCAGGGGACAAGTACGTCAGATTAGATAGAGGTGAAAAGTTCAGAGGTTGAGCTATCAGTATATTTTCTCTGCTATCTTTTCAGCTCTTAGTTTATTTGCCCAGAGGGGCCACCTAAACCCACCGGTCCTAAATCAGTCACATTTACTACAGAGCCTCATCGGATGCGAGTAGAACAACTGGCCCATGAGGTTATACTGACAGAGAAAATGCAGCTAAATGGTTCAGCTATTTTCTCACCTGAAAAAATGACCTGTGACATATTTTATCAAGTGTGGAGAGAGAATGGGTCTGCAAAGTCCATGGAGAATGATAGAGCTGCAACTCCTTTCCTTCAGGCATTTGAATTTGAGATGATCTGTCCCAAGCCTCTATAAACTGTGAGCTGACATTGAGACAGTTCAGCGGGTGTAAGCCAGGGGGAGGGGTGTGAACTGTCCTGTGATGCCTCACTTCCGAGATATGTTCCATATCTGTTTCTCTGAAAAACGTTGTCCCTCTACAGTACAAATGTATCCAAGTGAAGGTATGTGTCCATGCAAGAACAGATATCCATCCCTGATGGCTAATGTTTTATTTCGGGAGGCTGGACGGGAGGCTTCATCCCCGGTGAGGATAGCCAGGTCAGGAAGCAAGGAATGTCACGCGGCGGATATGACAAGATTAGGGGGAAGTATCTCTTGGCTACTCCCCAAAATGTAGCTTAGCTATCCGCATAAAAAGTACAGCGAGAATGGTTTAAGTGAGGGAGCGGTCTCCAAGAGACAAGTGGACCAGATGTAAGGAAATGTAAGCAGGGATGGGGGAGCCCTGATATGTTAATGCTGGGAGGGCACAGGAGTACAATGATTTCACCTGTAAGGAGTTTTACTATACTTTAAAGTTGAATTGGCACAGCCAACTCTTGAATGAACAATGCAAAATATCCCCATAAGGTAAATCATGGAAATACTTTCACCACATGAATCTGTTTGTGAGCTGCAGAGCAGGAACTATGTGATTTCGATTGAATCAATCCAAACCTTATCATAACATTAATTTGGACACATTACTTTAGAGGGGACATTACAATAATATTCTGGGATATTTCTAAAGGCCATAGATGACTCTTAGAAACTTAGGTAATGAAAACCTAATTAGCTAAAATCAGATTTGGCAACATTTTTTCAAACAACTGAACTCGGCATTACTGGATGTACAGTGCATTCGGAAAGTATTCAGGCCCCTTAACTTTTTTCACGTTGTTACGTTACAGCCTGATTCTAAAAGTGATTAAATAAATGTTTTTCCTCATCAATCTACACAAAATACCCCATAATCACAAAGCAAAAAAGGCTTTTAGAAATTTTTGCAAATTAATAAAAAATAAATAACTGAAATACCCTATTTACATAACAATTCAGACTTTGCTATGAGACTCGAAATTGAGCTCAGGTGCATCCTGTTTATATTGATCATCCTTGAGATGTTTCTACAATTTGATTGGAGTCCATCTATGGTAAATTCAATTGATTGGACATGATTTGGAAAGGCACACCTGTCTATATAAGGTTCCACAGTTGATAGTGCATGTCAGAGCAAACACCAAGTTTCGAGGTCGAAGGAATTGTCCGTAGAGCTCGAGACAGGATGGTGTTGAGGTCTGGAGAGAGCTGAAAATAGCTGTGCAGTGATGCTCCCCATCCAACCTGACAGAGTTTGAGACAAAGAATGGGAGAAACCCGCCAAATAAAGATGTGCCAAGCTTGTAGCATCATACCCAAGAAAGGAGTCTGGACACTTATATAAATATGATATTTCAGTTTTTTAATTTTAATACATTTGTAAAATGTATAAAGAACTGTTTGCACTTTGTCATTATGGGGTATTGTGTGTAGATTGATGTAAAAAAATCTATTTCATAAATTTCAGAATAAGGCTGTAACGTAACAAAATGTGGAAAAGGTCAAGGGGTCTGACTACTTTCCAAATGCACTGTAAATGGAAACTAAAGGCTAGGATAGTATATGTATGGACTTCCCAAGGGAAAAGCCAAGAACAGCAACCTTAATCCATCAGGACTATAATATTAGCACGTTTGTCTATGAAAATTAGAATTTATGGGTCACAAAGTGATATCAATATTCTGTAATAAATCTTTACTCATTGATAATTTGAGTCCAAACAAAACACAATTTGTGCCAATTTTGAGTTTTTTCATTTGAGGGATTTATTTTCCCACCAGATAAAAATTGTTCCATTGCCAATGCAGCTGGCCTCTCCGTATCAAAATCCAGCAACCCTCTTATGGCAGTGTGGAAATGGACTCTCCAGCTAACAAAACAATAACTAGTACATTACATGAACTGCTCTCTCTCAAAAATGAGAAAAGAATAAGTCGCTGTGAATCTCTCATGTTCATTAACTATGGGAGTGCAATAGTCTGGGTCCCCAGCCCTTTAAATCGACAGACCAATACTTATTACACTTCAGTCCTTTATGTGAGGCTAGCCCTTCTCCACCTACTCTTTTCGCCTCTACCGCCCTTTGAGTACAACCTCATGATTGTTTCAAATCCAACCCTTTCCAGCCATGATTCAAACCACCGAACAGTACAATGACTTTTGTTTAAGAGCCACAGAAACAGAAATAGAGCAGTGTTGGTCACTACTTAGATGTCATTTAACCTTTATTTATAAAGGTTATTCTCATTTAGATAAAATCTATTTTGCAAGTGAGACCTTTTCAAGTCTTCCAACATTATTGATCAACCTATGTGGGGGGTGAATGTTTTGAGTGACACATTTTCGAGAACTGCCCTCAGGGGTGACTGGGAAACATCAAAGGTATCCCATAAGAGCACTTCGTTGTTACTAGCTTGCATCGAGAATCAGGGGTCAGGGAAAGGGTTAAACAGATGTATTTGGATGGAGCCGAGTGGGTAAATGAAGCCAGCTGCCACAGAGCTAACACAGCCCGACTAAAGCCGTGGTTGAAGATGAAAATGGTTAAGATATCAGGATTGTAATATCCAATAGCTCTTTGCAAAAATGGGACCAGCGTTGCTACTTGAATTATTATGTTGTCTTAACCTGTATATTTTCGACCTAGACTAAAGCGTGGTAATGGCGATGTCCCAGTGCTAGTGTTATCCATATTGCAGGAACATGAAGGAAGCAAGAAGAGCGTATCCTGCTAACTGTGTCAGCTTTGCAGAGAGCTGCTGGACTGCTTGTATGCTGATGAGCAACTCCCACCACAGGAAAAAAGCACCCATGAGAGAAAGCTTCTTGCTGCCCGAGTGGGTTATACTCAAATCAATAGCTGGATAGAAATGGCAGCATACAGTATATGGGTAGAAATAAGAAAGATCAGTGCTACACAGTGGATGCGAATCCTCTGGGGCTGCGAAGAAAACAACAAAACCTTTCTCACTTCAGGGCCATACTTGCAAACATTAGAAAAAGTAAAAATGTTAGTTTAATCATCAGCCAATTAAAACCGTCTACGTAGTTGGACATGATCCAACGCTTGTTCATGAAAGCCTCTAACAGAATTACTACAATACACAAAATTACTACAACACACAATACATTTATACTGGATAATTAGCTCAAAGTGTAGCTAGCATAACTTGTAGTAATTTTTACCATTTGCAGCAAGTTCAAATCCCAGGTGAGTTTTTTCCCCTTTGAAATGTAGAATCACATTTGTTGTGATAGTGTGTTGTGAAGGGAAGTTCAGCCAAAGCCTTGTAAATTAATATTACAAATATATTTAATGAGGAACTTCTTGGAATCCCTCTTGCAGACCGACACAGGCTACCGCTACACAGGGGTGCAGTGCTGCCAGTGTCGCCACATCTCAGAATGGTGCTCGTTTAATGTGGACCCCAGGAAGAGTAGCTGCTGCATATGCAGTGGATAACAGGGGGTCCAAATAAACTAAACAAAACAAAAAGTCGGCATCAAAGCTGAATCAATGCCTCGCAAGATAATTTAATAATGAATTAGTATTTTACATAGGTTCTAAAATAGCGAATACAACAGCATAGTAAAACGTTACTGTTAGACCAAAAACACCACTTAAATTGTGTAGGCTACACTTACATACACAATGTTTTATTTGCATTATTATAATCATCCACTTCGTCACATATGCGTTATTTGAATAGAGCATCAAGGATCAGTAGTAATCGTTTTTTCCTTAACAAAAAAGCGTGACAGGAGGGGGGCTCGTAAAAGCAAATGGATGTATAGTACCAGTCAAAAGTTTGGACACACCTACTCATTCAAGGGTTTGTCTTTATTTTTACATTTTCTCCATTGTAGAATAACAGTGAAGAAAGATGTCAAAACTATGAAATAACACATATGGAATCATGTGTTATTTATGGGCTCCCGAGTGGCGCAGCTGTCTAAGGCACTGCATCTTAGTGCTAGAGGCTTCACTACAGACCCTGGTTTGATTGCAGGCTATATCACAACTGCCTGTGATTGGGAGTCCCATAGGTTAGTGCACAATTTGCTGTGGTAGCCATGCTGGTTATGTGTGCCTTAAATTCTAAATAAAGCACCCCCACACCACCTCCTCCATGCTTTATGGTGGGAACCACACATGCGGAGATCATCCGTTCACCTACTCTGCATCTCACAAAGACACGGCGGTTAGAACCAAAAAGCATTTATTTAGGCTGCCATTTCTGAGGCTGGTAACTCTAATGAACTTATCCTCTGCAGCAGAGGTAACTCTGGGTCTTCCTTTCCTGTGGCAGTCCTCATGAGAGCCAGTTTCATCATAGGGTTTGATTGTTTTTGCGACTGCACTTGAAGAAACTTTAAAAGTTCTTGACATTTTCCAGATTGACTGACCTTCATGTCTTAAAGTATGGATTGTCATTTCTCTTTGCTTATTTGAGCTTTTCTTGCCATAATATGGACTTGGTCTTTTACCAAATAGGGCTATCTTCTGTATACCCCCCTTCCTTGTCACAACACAACTGATTGGCTCAAACGCATTAAGAAGGAAAGAAATTCCACAAATGAACTTTTAACAAGGCACACCTGTTAATTGATATGCATTCCAGGTGACTACCTCATGAAGCTGGTTGAGAGAATGCCAAGAGTGTGCAGCGCTGTCATCAAGGCAAAGGGTGTCTACTTTGAAGAATCTCAAATATATTTTTACTTGTTTAACCTTTTTGGTTACAACATGATTCCATATGTGTTATTTCTTAGTTTTGAAGTCTTCACTATTATTCTACAATGTAGAAAATAGTAAAAAATAAAGAAAAACCCTGGAATGAGTAGGGGTGTCCAAACTTTTGACTAGTACTGTATGTGAAACAGCTAAGCAAACAAAAGGGATTTTGTCATATATGCAAAAACGAGCTATGTCCAACGTAAAATTAAAAACTAACCTAGTCAAGGATGATCATGCAATACCTTGAATTTGAAGGTTTAAATATATCCCTCTGGTGGCCAAGTTGACCTATTTTCAAAAATGTAATTGGTTGTGGATAAAAAGTTTAAGATCTTTGATAGGCTGATGCAAATTTGTTACAGGAAACAATCACTGCCACCTAGTAAGGTTAGCATAAGGCTAAATGTGGCAGGTTATGTAATGGGAACAGCTAACGTGAAGCCTTTGATCAGGTGCAACTACGTCAATAATTTTAGTTGGCTGATGCTTAAACTTTTTCTCATGTTCACTAGTATGGCCCCAGTGCCTTTTTCATTGAGACTGGTCTTGAGATAGACTTTGTTGCAAAAACATTGACGTCAACATTAAACAGTCTCCCTGAGTTCCCTTTATATCCCATTGTCCTTGTTTTTCTCTAAACATGTATTGGTAAACATTAAATATGCAGCAAAAAGGAATCCTGGGAAATATTTGCAGCCCACCGTCTGATTTAATGACACCCCCTAAAGTTTCCAACCTTTCCAACTCTTACATACCTCTGTTTCCAAGACTATTTGAAAGGAATACAAATATGTTTGAAGAAAAAAGCCTGTCAGTTAATGCTGTTTAGTCAATGAGCAACTGCTGTAAGCATGCGACTACAATACAGGCTAAACAGGGGTGTAATATACATATTTTTTAGGCCTCCTGACATTTGCCTTCAAAGGAAAACAAAACCACCATTAAGGAACACATGACACGGCTGTAATAAGGGAGCAGAGACCTTAGTCTCAGTCTGTGGATGGCGATCATTAACAGTATGTAGGTTACGTAGATCAGGTAAACAGAGCATTGTCATGCAGCAGCACGTGAATAAACCGCACACCGGTGCGAGACACGGCACGCCTCAGCCCGCGGAATGTGTGCTCCAACCCTGGAGCAACAGCATTCAAAAATAGGGTGTTTCTCAGGAACTCAACCTCCGTCTCCTCCAGCTACGCTGCACACCTGTCTGTACACCTCTCTTTTTGTCTAGTCTGTCTCTACACCTCTGTCTGTGTGTCTCTAACTCTCCAACTGTCTTTCTGTCTGCACCTGTCTGTCTCTACACCTTGCCGACTGACTGTCTGCATCAGTCTGTCTCTACACTGACAAGAGATTAAGGCCAATAGCTTTGATGTGATTTTGGCCTCCATTTCTCTCCGTAGCAAGCCACACAAACACATTATTGCCAAGCAATCACACCCCATAGTAATTGATAGTACCCGTAGGCATTGTAAATGAAATATGAAACCCATATTCGACAAAGGTATGTTGGACTATGGCATAGATGATCTCTCTGTAAGACGAGTGAAACAACTGCTGTACTATGGGTAATGAATTCTTACATTTTTGTCATTATCAGACGCTCTTATCCAGAGCGACTTACAGTTAGTGCATTTATCTTAAGATACCTAGGTGGGACAAACATACATTCGGAAAGTATTCAGACCCATTGACTTTTCCACTTTGTTACGTTACAGCCTAAATTCTAAAATTGATTAAATAGTCCCCCACTCATCAATCTACACACAATACCCCATAATGACAAAGCAAAAACAGGTTTTTAGAAACTTTTGCAAATGAATAAAAAACGGAAATATTACATTTATATAAGTATTCAGACCCTTTACTCAGTACTTTGTTGAAGCCCCTTTGGCAGCGATTACAGCCTCGCGTCTTCTTGGGTATGACGCTACACGCTTGGCACACCTGTATTTTCTCCAATTCTTCTCTGCAGATCCTCTCAAGCTCTGTCAGGTTGGATGGGGAGCGTCGCTGCACAGCTATTTTCAGGTCTCTTCATAGATTCAAGTCCGGGCTCTGGCTGGGCCACTCAAGGACATTCACTGACTTGTCCCAAAGCCACTCCTGAGTTGTCTTGTTCTGTTGGAAGGCCCAGTCTGGAATGTGCGGAGTGGAGTGTGCGGAGGAGCGGGGTGACATGGGAGGATTTAGGATGTTTGCAGAGAACGACAGGGTGTTGTCCAGGGCCACGCCAAGGTTCTTTTGCACTCTGGGAGGGGGACACCGTGGAGTTGTCAACCGTGATGGAGAAGTCTTGGAATGGGCAGGCCTTCCCTGGGAGGCTGTTCCGGTGGTGGGCCAACATCCAAGATGAGATATCTGCCAGGCACGCAGAGATGCATGTCACCACCTGTGTGTCAGAAGGGGGAAGGGAAAAAAAGTAGTCGAAGGTCATCCGCATAGCAATGATAGGAGAGACCATGTGAGGATATGATGGAGCCGAGTGACTTGATGTATAGAGAGAAGAGGGCCTAGAACTGAGCCCTGTGGGGGCTAGACACAGATCCTCTCCATGTCACATAGTAGGAGCAGCCTGCCAGGTAGGATGCAAACCAGGATGCAGAGCCTGAGATGCCCAGCCCTGAGAGGAGGATCTGATGGTTCACGGTGTCAAAGGAAGTTGATAGATCTAGGAGAACGAGAACAGAGAAGAGAGAGTCAGCTTTGGCAGTGCGGAGAGCCTCCGTGACACAGAGAAGAGCAGTCTCAGTTGAGTGACCCATCTTGAAGCCTGACTGTTTAGGGTCAAGAAGATCGTTCTGAGAGAGACAGCGAGAGGGTTGGTCAGAGACAGTATGCTAAAGTGTTTTTGAAAGAAAAGAAAGAAGGGATACCGGTCTGTAGTTTTTGATGTCGGAGGGGTCGAGAGTTGGTTTGTTGAGGAGGGGAGCAACTCGGGGCATTTTGAAGTCAGAGGAGACTCAGCTTGTGGTCATGGATGAGTTGATGAGGGAAGTGAGGAATGGAAGAAGGTCTCCATAGATGGTCTGGAGAAGGGAGGAGGGGATGGGATCGAGCGGGCAGGTTGTTGGGCGGCCAGACCTCACTAGTTGCAGGATTTCATCTGGAGAGAGAGGGGAGAAAGAGGTCAAGGCATAGGGTAGTTCTGTGTGAGTGGGACCAGTGGACTCAATAGGCTGTGTGAATGAGGAGCGGATGTCGTCTACTTTATTTTCAAAGTGGTTGACAAAGTCATCCTCAGAGAGGGAGAAGGGAAGGGGGAGGAGGATTAAGGAGGGAGAAGGTGGAACATAGTTTCCCAGGGTTAAAGGCAGAAGCTTGAAATTAAGATTGATAGAAAGTGGCTTTAGCAGCGGATACAGAGGAAGAGAAGGTAGTCGGGAGTGAAATTAGGTAAAGACTAATTATCAAAGTAATATCACATTACTGTCACAAAGAGTACATGCATCCATAAAAGGACCATGATGCTTGGAGTCATTAAATATAATCACTAACAGTTGCCCTTAAAGCCGAGAAAGGGAAGAGGAAAAATTCACACGGTCTGTTTCACATTAAAAACTGTGATGTATGAAATACTACCCCTCCAAAATAATGGTTTTAAAAAACCTTGAAAGAAAAGTTGAAACTAAATGCAAAGCTCTCGGTGTCAGATTGGTACGGATCATTAAGCTTTTGCCTGAATAAACCATAAAGAAAGAGCTTTAAGTCTCCTCTTTGAAAGTCACGCAGTTTAGCTTCTGATGCTTGTGATCAAAGTCGCCATCCATTTACATTTCACACAAATGCTTTTTACTCTTTTGCAGTCGATCCAGACGGAGGGTATCATCATGACAGCTGGCTCCAACAACCATCGCATCGCCTTCCATCATACTTAGTTATACAAGGCTTTTGTGCTGTCGCAATTCTGTCTCTAGCTAGGGTACCATCCAACTACCGACAGATTTTCATGCAAATATTCTAAAATCTGCATAAAAACAAAATGCGCATTTTCCCACTAGAGATGTGTTTCCATCAAATTGACTTGTTGCAGATAATAGGCGGTGCGTGATGACATAGTTCACATGAAAATAACCTTTTGGGTTAAAATTCCCATGTGCCGAATAAAAAATACAAGTTAAATGGGTTTCCATCGCATTTTCAACTCTACTGATGGTTTTGTCACAATAAATTATATAGCTAATGTGCCCACTCTGGTCTTGGCATGTGCATTCTAGACAACAGCTCGCAGATACAGTGCAGGTATAGCCTACATGATGAAATTATTATGGACGAAAGAGCAAGATTATTTTTATTTGTCAAATTGCAGCCAAGCATCAGGCACCAGAATAAAACCCTTGATATTTATTGAAAATAAGTATCAAGCTCATTACCGTGCACTTTCACCACCCTGTGAAGTTCATCATAACGTATTTCATCTGTAGCCTAATAAACTGCATGCTTTCCTGAGTATTAGTTGGAGGACCACACAACATTGCGTGACTCCAAGTTTACTTTGATATAATTATTATATCATTATTTGTGCATAAATACATTTCCACCACCATTTCTCACATAATTTAAACATCCCACCATGTCTAGCGTATTTTGGTTTGTCGGCATTTGGAAAGTTTACCGACAAATTTGCTGTTTTCATCAGGCTTGTCATTACATTTTTTATCCGACATGTACTTTACTTGCATAAAAAGGTTGAATGGAAACCTGGCTAGTGAGGGAGGCATTGAAGAGAATTTGTGAGTTGACTGGCTGGCTCAGTAAACATAGCACACTTCAATCAATGCGGTCAGAGGTAGACCTGGGTTCAAATTCTATTTGAAATCATTTCAAATACTTTATCTGTTTGCCTGTTGCAGTGGAACTAATAGAAAAGTCCCAAAAGTGCAAACGCCGGCCACCTGGCACTCCTGTAGGACGCCCCCCCCCCCAAAAAAAACAACGATTTGAAGATTATCGAATAGTATTGGAATCCAGGTCTGGTTACAGAACATTCACTCTGCAAAGAGCAGAAAATGTAAGGGGGCCATATTCATTTTACATGGGGAATCCTTTCTATTTAATATTAAAAACATCTTTGTTTTATTATGGCAATCAATGTGTATGCACAATTTCAAAGGATCTGAATATTGAATAAGTACTACTCTGAAATGAAAACTCCATTAACAGACATTTGCTTTGATCTTTTCTGAAATAAAGCTCAGACATACTACAGAAAATGACATATTGAACAAGAAAAGCAAGAAATGGGGATTAATAAAAATTACTAAAATATAAAACAAAACTATATAAATAACAGATATTACTCTTTTTATGTTAAACAAATAAATTCAATAAATATATTACATAAAATGATCTGTTCTTACCTCAAACTCAAGGCTAGAAACATCTTACTAACTCAGTTGAATTGACTTCTGTGCCAAGTGGGTATTAACTTCATAACAAGAACACCATACAGGTACAGTACATATCATTCAAGAATGATAACACAGAGACCTGGTAGCAATATAAAGCTCACTATCAATGACCCGTAAAACCAGCTCGTTCTCTGTGATGTTGCATAGTGTAAAATGACCCTCTCTGTGTCTGTCTGGAAGGTGACCCTCACTACTCAAGATTCACTCAGGCAACGCATGACCTTGGACACCAGCTCCTCTTTCCTTTCCTTGGACCGTACTACCACTCCGCGGCTCTTCAGCCAGGCCTGCAGGGTCGTCACATTGATCTTCGACAGCTGAATAAATAGCAAACAAGACATGTTCAATCATACAGCCAATCAATCAATTAAATGTTTTTCATAAAACCCTTCTTACATCCTACTGTAGGTCATGAAAAAATCTGAGGTGGTAGAGAATTTCCTCACAGGTATACTGTATTCTTTGTATAATGTAATCTTTCGGATGCTTACTTTGCTTACTTTAGTTTCTGAATTATAGCTCTGAAATTGTACCGATAAGGAAATATTTATTTTTTGAAAATCCTTCAGCTTAGTTTACAATTAGCGGTTTGAGAGTGATGTCATCAGACAGAGTGGAGACACCTTCACCTTCTGAGGGGGGAGCATATCAAACATCAAGATATTTCTTATGTGAATCCTCCATACATTATGTGTTGAGATCCTTAGTTTTGTTCACTCTTCATTGTACAGGAAAATGTACTTTCTGTTGATTGTGTGTAGATGTTGGCAAATTTCCTGGCTCCTTTGGGTGTTTGCTTACAGAGAAGTACAAATGACCTAAAAGCTCAAATCAACTCAGACTTCCATAGTTTACTCAAATGAAACCAAAACCAATGCAGCTACAAAAGATAAATGACTGTAGTTGTAATAATGAACTATGCAGACGCTGTAAAGTAATTTTGAAGAGTAACATCCCTATAGATTATATCTGGCCCTCCCTGAAGTATATTTGGTAAGGTCACTATGTCCATTCAGTGCCCATGTGTGTGCCTTTCCGAAAACGAATCAGTCAAAATGGCAGCAATCATTCTAATAAACTTTCCCCCGGCTCCCTCGTAAAAATGATCAACCGAGTCGTAACTTTTGTGAAATAGTATCTGTAAAAAATGGTATCTAGCTCGGGAACAAGACACAAGACGGATCTCATTTAGTCAAAGCGTGTAATGGAATTCAATTAGGGGTGTAGTGGGAAAATCTATTCGGTTTATGGATCTTGCTAAACACTTACCCTGATGTATCATCTCCTAATCAACCTGCTTTGGTGGGATGTTTTGCCTCCCTCAAACCATTTGTCGAATTTATCACCTCTCTCAACATGCAGAACATTCGCAAAATACATACTTTTCACTGTAAATCAAAGCTATGGTAAAGAGCAAGGTAAAAGTATAGTAAAGGACATACCTGGTTACTTCTCGCGTGCTTCTCCACATCCACATCCTGCACTGCAGACTTCGGCTTCTTTGGTTTTGACTCAAACCAGTCCCCCTGAAAGATGAGAACCCATTACTTTAAATTCAATATATCTTTATATATAAAAATATATATATATTCAAATTCTCAGCAAATACACACACATAAAACATATTTGACTCATGCACAGTCTCAATCATACAGTACAGTACAGGGACAAATCATCGCCTGGGAAAAAGCATTGACTTCATACAAACAATCAAGCACTGAATGCAATCGATATGCCCTTAAATTTAAATTAGGCGAGCTAATCTTAATTCCTAAGATTGAAATCCCATCGTAGCCCTTTCCTGCAGTAAAATGACCTAGTGGCCTCATGGGTGGAATGTTATTCATATTTTCATAATTTCAAAATTAATAAACATGATATATTTTTTTAACGCTGAAAATACAGTGTTTCTGTGTCAAATAGTTTTTTTTTCAGTCTTCTGTGATGTACAGTATATATAGTGTAATGTTGGGATGCAAACAAACTCTATATCTGACATGGCACTTCTTTTTTAAAGCCCATAACCATGTGTGTGAGGTCTATACTTTTGTTTCAAAGGAGATTTGTTTAAGACTACCAAGAAACAATCTGTGTGACCCTGATTTAGCCCACTGCAGTAAAAGTTTCAACTGAAATGTGATTGGACTAAATCTCAAATTACATCTAGAGTGTGTTTGGTGGTGACTCACCCCTCTGTTGCCTAGCAGGCCAGATGGAAGAAGATGAGGGGGACCCGAGGCGATCTCGTCCCTCACTCTGAAAGCGCTCTCACTGGCGTGCACCTGGGAGGAATGTGGGGAAACCCCTTCAGGCCGCGGATAGGGGGTCAAGTGAGGCATGGACGCTGGAGTGGGCCGGCGGGCTTCCTCTGTCCACTTGGAAGAGGTAGACGAGGAAAGCAAAGAGAAGGGAACAGACGAGGAGGAAAAGGAAGAGAAGGCTGGGCAGGCCCTCTTCTGTCCCGACACAGGTGTCTGCCGTTGCTCCTCGGCTCTCCTCTGCTGCTTCTCAGCCAAAAGCTGGGTGACATTGACATGGCGCGGGAGGGTCTTGTTCTTGAAGATGGGTACCATCTTGGGTCCAGTCAGTGGGGCCTGGCTGTGTTGGGGGTGTGTGGTGGGTTGGGGAGGGGCTGCACTGGGATAGAGAGAGGAGGTGGGCAAGCCTCTCCCTGGGGTATAACTCTGAGGGGGTGTGGGATGCACCCCCTGGGTTCTTCCAGTGCTGAGATAGCTGCTGCTGCCACTCTGTCCCACTGGCTGGCTGAGAGTCTGGGCGCCTGGTGCCCCCCCAAATGAGGGCTTGAGGGGGCAGGGAGCATGGAGTTGACTCAGCACAGGCCTGCTAGCTGACTTGGTCGTCAAGTTCACTGGTTTGCCACTAGCCACCTGCGACCACAAAGGAATGCACAGTGCAGTGATGTTGGGACATGGAAACATACAGTCCTGGGAATTAAAAAGTGAAGCTGTACTGCAGCTCAATAAAAAACATTTGCTTCAAAGTGGATGTACTGTAACTGCACCGTCATTACATGTTGTATTGCTAATTAACTAACATTTGGCACCATGTTTGTCACATTAACAATGTACCTTCTTGCTGCAGCAGGGCATTTTGAAAAAATATGATATAATGGCCAGAATTGCACCAGCTTTGTATACTATAAATGTATGAAATTAATCCATAATGACTCCATAATACCTAAGAACCATATATCACGTTACCGCAAATCTCGGTACATATACAGTTATTACTCTTGTAAAACGGATGATTACTGTGAGTTCAAGTCCTACTTCATTAACTTCTTAATTAAACACTGTAAATACCCACTTGGCACACACCGGTTGAATCAATATTGTTTCCACGTTATTTCAATGAAATTACATTGAACCAACGTGTAAAAGACATTGAATTGACATCTGTGGCTGTCACACCCTGACCATAGTTTGCTTTGTATGTTTTATGTTTGGTTGGTCAGGGCGTGATCTGTGTGGGCATTCTATGTTGTATGTCTGGTTTGTCTATTTCTGTGTTTGGCCTGATATGGTTCTCAGAGGCAGGTGTTTTGCGTTGTCTCTGATTGGGAACCATATTTAGGTAGTCTGTTTTGTATTGTGGGTTGTGGGTTATTGTCTATGTCTATATGTAAGTTGCCTGTGCTTGTCATTTATAGCTTCACGTTCGTCGTTTTTTGTTTAGTTTGTAAAGTGTTCTTCGTTTTCGTGATAATAAATAGAGAAGAATGCATTCACTTCACGCTGCGCCTTGGTCCTCCTCTCTTCCACCATACGACGATCGTGACAGTGGCCAGTGGGTAGGGTGTTTCAACAAGATCCCACATAATTTGTCAACCTTTAATAACAGTGTCTCGTTCCAGGTCCAGCACAAATAAATCTCTATTCACTTTGACAGCTAGAGCTTCCACCACCAACATCTGTGGTCAATAACAAACCAGGGTCGTATTCACTAGGCACCAAACAGACGCAAAATGGACTGAAACAGGGAGGGACTAACCTGAAGTTATCCAATATGAATTGTTTGTTTTCATTGCTGTTTTCCATTGCAAAACCTTTTGCTACGGTAAGTACTAATGAATATGAACCAGGGAGGAGGATATGACCTAGCTGCTAGCAGATCGCTTTGCCATTGTTTCAATGTGCCCAAATTCAAGGATTTTCTCTGCCTTGTATTATTCACCCAGATTGTACTAATCAATCACCAGAAAGGGTGGGTGGACGGAGGAGGGAACCGGAGCCTTCTCTCTCTCTTTCTGCTCATTTCTCACATCCTATTGGGAGAACCCAGACATTTATCATCACACCTCCTTTCTGACAGTTTGGGATAAAAAAATAACTGTCAAACATAAATTTGGATCTAGAGAAATGTAAGGCGTAAATCTTATTCTGTGAAGATAAATTCTACAGATAAAACTAAAGTGGGAAATATAAAAAATCTAGTATTAAAATAAAATCTTTATCATGAATAGTGTCTCTTTTGTAAAACTTCTAAAACGTAGAAATCTTGCATGTGTAATTTGAAATACAAGAGAAATATGAGCGGCACCAAGGCACAATATAGTACCGGTATGTGCGTCTATGTGTGCAAAATGACACAAGTTGTATCAATGACAGTCTGTAGTCCTGTACCTGTGAGTGTGTCTGTGCGTACGAGTGTGTGCGCAGTGTGCACTCGTGATGCGCGGGTTGACTCATAACCTAGTCCACGCGGATACCGCGGGCAGGACGGGTTTAGGGTAATTCAATATAGTGTGGATAAAGGGCGGGTGGGTTGAATAGAGAGAAAACAATACCTTACAAAATCCATAAATGTATCATTCTTGTGCAATTTATATTTGCAGACCCATGAGCCACTGTTCAGTTTATCCATCAGTTATCCATCCCTGATCTATAGGTTAATAGAGTTTTTCTCTCTCATTATTTTAGACTATCTGGCATTAGTACACAAGCTTAAGCTTTAGGGCCTAACTGTATGCGTGCCAATAGCCTACACACCAATCGCCAAATGCTTTGGGGAACAGGCAGAAAAAGTTCAGGTCAATCCACTGAGGCAAAAAGGGCAATGTCGGAGTTTAATTCAATAAGAGAAAAGCTGTGAAAGTGAAGGGAAGTAATGTTTGGGAAAGATTGGTTGTAGTGCTAAAAGAGGATGATAGCAATGCAGGCTATGTTATGAGTGATGATTGTGAGGCACTAAACAAATTCAACAGTCACAAGATGGTAGACCTCAAATAGGCCTATGGCACGTCAAGGGAATTGTAGCCTGCTGTTCAAACTGGTTAAATGGAAAGTGAAATCTGGACCTCTCACATAGCCTTAAAATTAACTCCTGCAAAATGAACCACTTCTTGCAGTAAAATAATAACCTACACCAAATGTAGGCAACATTTTGACTCGGGTACAGGAGTGGAGAAATATGATTTCTTTCTTTCAGCATCTTGAGAGAATGCTAATGCTCAGTACCATCTGCAGATGTACTATATTTATCAGCATCATAAAAGCTGATAGTATTTCAACCACATAAAATATGCATTCAAGCCAACCTAAAATCTTATCAGAAACATGTTGGATTGCTTTCACAGCTTTCTATTTCCTCCAGATCAAACTGATGTCATTTTTGGGGAGTTACTGCATTTTCTCCCGGTCCCTAAAGGTCTTTGCTCCATGAAAGAATTTGACAGAGAAAACTTTACCGATGTCAACTAGATTTAAGCATTCATTCTATCGATTCAAGACATTATTCTGGTGAGCAAGGGTTTATTTATTCTTCTAGGGCAACATATGATGACAGAGGAGAAGCTGCATGCATCTAGTTGACGAACAAATAGCCTACCAAACTCTTTCTGCAGTCTTTGACTGTAGCCTATAGAGCATTTTCTATATTAGCGGGTTAGGGTCGGGTGCGGGCCTAAGATTTTCACTTCATCACATATAGTTGGGCGGTTGTGGATTATTAGCAATTACGGGCATGTGCGGGTGAACAAACAGCTGACCCGCGCACCACTAGTGTGCACCCTGTACCTGTGCTGAGGCGATGCTTAACAGGCTGGTGGTGTGGTAGCAGGGCTTGCTGGTCATGCGGGCTGGGAAGCCACAGACAGTCTGCAGGCTCTCCCTCAGGTGGGATAGGAAGGAGCCGAGCGCCCCCTGGAGGTCCACCCTGGGACAGCGCTGCACAGGCTCAGTCCGGATACAACTCAGAGGGTATCTGAGCAGACTAGTTACAGGTCCAATGCATCTGTTTTTATCTCAGTAGCAAATGATTTCTGGATAACAATTACGTACCCTACTGTGAATGTTTTCAAATAAAATGGTAAACAAAAATAACTTCTTAGAAAATATCAATTTCTCAAACAAGATTTTTTCTAGGACTGCCTGGGAATAGTCTGAGTAGGGAGGGGAAAACTTAAAATGAGCTGTTACTGGCAGGGGTTTGGAACTCTCTTTCTTATTGGTCTATTAACCGTTGACTGGTGATGTCACCAGGCATGTAAAAACTTCATCCCGCCTAAACAGGCTGAAATGTCATGCAGTCTTTTCAAACAGCTCTTACACTAAAAGGGCATTATTAACATTTTCACAATTTCACAGTATTATTCAACCTCATAGTGTGGAAGTATATAAACTCAGCAAAAAAAGAAACGTCCTCTCACTGTCAACTGCGTTTATATTCAGCAAACTCAACATGTGTAAATATTTGTATGAACATAACAAGATTCAACAACTGAGACATAAACTGAACAAGTTCCACAGACATGTGACTAACATAAATGGAATAATGTGTCCCTGAACAAAGGGGGGGTCAAAATCAAAAGTAACAGTCAGTATCTGGTATAGCCACCAGCTGCATTAAGTACTACAGTGCATCTCCTCCTCATGGACTGCACCAGACTTGGCAGTTCTTGCTGTGAGATGTTACCCCACTCTTCCACCAAGGCACCTGCAAGTTCCCAGACATTTCTGGGGGGAATGTGCCTAGCCCTCACTCTCCGATCCAACAGGTCCCAGACGTGCTCAATATCCCAGACGTGCTCTTCGCTGGCCATGGCAGAACACTGACATTCCTGTCTTGCAGGAAATCACGCACAGAAAGAGCAGTATGGCTGGTGGCATTGTCATGCTGGAGGGTCATGCCAGGATGAGCCTGCAGAAAGGGTACCACATGAGGGAGGTGGAGGTCTTCCCTGTAACGCACAGCATTGAGATTGCCTGCAATGACATCAAGCTCAGTCCGATGATGCTGTGACACCCCGCCCCAGACCATGACGGACCCTCCACCTCGATCCCGCTCCAGATTACAGGCCTCGGTGTAACGCTCATTCCTTCGACGATAAACGCAGATCTGACCATCACCCCTGGTGAGACAAAACCACGACTCGTCAGTGAAGAGCACTTTTTGACAGTCCTGTCTGGTGTAGCGACGGTGGGTTTGTGCCCATGAGCGACCTTATCGCTGGTGATGTCGGATGAGGACCCGCCTTACAACAGGCCTACAAGCCCTCAGTCCAGCCTCTCTCAGCTTATTGCGGACAGTCTGAGCACCGAAGGAGGGTAGGTGCGTTCCTGGGGAACTCGGGCAGTGGTTGTTGCCATCCTGTACCTGGTGTGATGTTCGGATGTACCGATCCTGTGCAGGCGTTGTTACACATGGTCTGCCACTGCAAGGACGATCAGCTGTCCGTCCTGTCTCCCTGTAGCGCTGTCTTAGGTGTCTCACAGTACGGACATTGCAATTTATTGCCCTGGCCACATCTGCAGTCCTCATGCCTGTGCCTGTGACATTAATTGCCTACCGTCTGTTAGTGTCTAAAAGACCGTTCCACAGGTGCATGTTCATTAATTGCTTATGGTTCATTGAACAAGCATGGGAAACAGTTTAAACCCTTTACAATGAAAATCTGTGAAGTTATTTGGATTTTTACAAATTACCTTTGAAAGGCAGGGTTCTGAAAAAGGGACGTTTCTTTTTTTGCTGAGTTTCTAAAACACAGGAAAATCTAGTTTGCCTGAACTGGGCCTTTAAAGAAACGTAACATGTTCACTGTCTGGATGGAGCTCACTTTAAAGGACCCATCTGGGATTGGTACATCCATTTTTGGACTTTTAAATTAATGATGTATAGCCATTGATGTTTGAAAAATATAACTTAGAAATTCCTCACGAGTTTAGTTCAACTGTTGTACCCCATCAGAAGCCAAAATATAAGCTTGTTTAACTCCATTATTTGTAAACAATGCAATTGCCCCTTTAAGATTAATTGAAATGTATGCCAAATTTGAATGAATTTAAAGAGTGAACACTGGCTTGAAGAACACCATATGTGAACCATTTTACACAGCTTGTTTTGTTATTTTCTCTCTCCAGATTTCGATTATTGTTTCATTTTACAGCCTATTAAGGGACAAATGCTGCTTACAAGCAGTTACAAGAAAACACTAACTGTGCCTTATCACAATAATAGTTGCATGAGTAGACATAAACGTGACAGTTTTGAGTCAGTGTAACAACATAACAGTCAACAGGTTGGCCAAAGGCAGATGCATCCGATGGTCCCCGATCCAAACTATAGGCTTAAAAGGATACGTGAACAGCCTTTCTCCAACCAGTTTGAAGTATACGTTGCAATAAATCACTTCTTCCTCATCAATTTGGGGGAGTTGGTAGCCATACTGAAAAATAAGAAAAAAACAAGGAAGAAGTAGTAAGGACAAATATGTTAACTGTGTGCGAGTGTGTATTGTGTGTGTTTATAAGCTAGCAGTGTCAAACAGAGGGGGTGAGTAGAAGAGACAGCAAGGGAGATTATTTGTTTGTGACCCGTCTCTGGATGTTAAGCACTCACCCAGATGTGACGACAGACCAACACCAACGTGTCGAGCATTACTATCAGCCAGCTGTCCCGACCATTTGTTCTATCCACTGGCCCAACCCCACAGGCCAGTGAGGCTTTGGCAATGCATGTTTATCATTGGTCATTTTAGGAGCAACGGGACCTTAATTAACAACATGATGGTAGAGTAAACTGTTAGGCAGCGTGGGTGTGAAATCTGATGGCTTGTTTCCAGCCAACGTTAGTGAGTCATACCGTCATTCTGAAGGACCAAGTCCACAGTCAAACACTGTCACACAAACTCACACGCATACAGGCACACTCAAGCACACACACTGCGCCGGGCCAAGTCCATGTTTAGTTGCTGACAGATGTTGACAGACAAGATGTGAGCAATGGGATGTCATTCACCACCTGTCGAGTTGGATCCTGTGGTTGAAGTTAGAACAACAGTTCCCTGGAGTAGTCCACGTGTGTGTGTGTTGTGTGACGCCAATGTGAGTTTGCATTATTGTTGACATAACAGAAATCAGTTGATGCCAAATAACTTGACATGGTTGTGACACTACATATCATTTAGGTAAGCTAGCAAGCAGGCGTTATGCCTAGCCAATTACAGTAGGTAACCTATTAGTGAATAAGTCTGATTTTACAGTGGCACATGGTTCACTAAAGTGAGCTTGACCCAACCTGGATTCATAACCTTTAACTAGGGCCCAGAGCTTTTCCTAGTCAGGTAACGCAGTCAGGAAAAACGTGTAGTTATGACATATGAGATGTCTCTTTTATGGCAGCTTTATGCAGCCCTTATGAAAAGTAGTTAATGTGAAGTGTAACTTACCTAGCCTGGTCTCAGATCGGTTTGTGCTGTCTTGCCAACTCCTATGGCCCTTGTCATGACAGTGATTATAGGAGTTGGCAAGACAGCACAAACAGATGTGGGACCAGGCTGTAACCTACCAAACTGCTCCAGTGATTCTGGATATCAGCGTAGCACTGGAAGGGGCTCTCGGTGGGCATCCGGTGACTGATGCTGACGATCTGACCCCTTTTCATGCTACACACAACACAGACGGAAGCTATATATCAAGTGTACCTATAACATATCAGTAAAGACATACAAGATTGACAGGTTGTACAGATGTCGGACCTTAATTTGGATCTTAATTTGTCAAATCTTAGTCAGTTTTGCTACAGCAGGAAAATAATCCCGCAGCAACAGGAAACATGAATTATTATTTGATTATAATTAATGGACATGTTTGTAGGGTTTGATATATTTATCTTAAGGGAAAATCAAGTCTGAAATTTCAAAGTGAAAATTACAAACTTCAGAAGCCTTTTTAAACCTCAAATTAAGATCCTAAACCTATACCTATATTCTATTTTAACCAGTTTTGGGCCCAATTCCATTTCAATTCAGTAAATTCAGGAGGTAAACTGAAATTGCTAAATGCATGTTCACTTCCTGAATTGACTGAATTGAAATGGAATTGAGCCCAACCCTGATTTTGATGTTTTTACATTTTATGTTATTCTCTGTTCATACATAAGTATTCAAGTTCCATGACATATCAACAGTTCAATCCAACCTGTCATCGCAATGTTTTTCCCCCCTCCATTTATGCCATTCCAGCCATTACAATGAGCCTGTCCTCCTATAGCTCCTCGCACCATCCTCCACTGGATTACAGTGTCTTTGTTTTCAAACTCCTGCCTGTGTGCATGTAAATGTGTACAAACCCCTGCCTGTGTGCTCGTAACACTTGTTATTATGAATACAGAAGGAATCTGCATGGTGCTTGCAACGCTAGGATTGTGTGCTCGATTCCCACAGGAGAAGTGGGAATGAAGTATGAAAAGTATGAAAAAGGTATGAAAATGTACAGTGCCTTTGGAAAGTATTCAGACCCCTTGACTTTTTCCACATTTTGTTACGTTACAGCCTTATGAAAGAATCCTCAGAAATCTACACACAATAGCCCATAATGACAAAGTGAAAACAGGTTTTTAGACATTTTTGCAAAAGTATTAAAAATACAATACAGAAATACCTTATTTACATACGTATTGAGACCTTTTGCTATGAAACTCAAAATTGAGCTCAGGTGCATCCTGTTTCCATTGATCATCCTTGAGATGTTTCTACAACTTGATTGGAGTCCACCTGTGGTAAATTCAATTGATTGGGCATGATTTGGAAAGGCACACACCTGTCTATATACAGTCCCAAAAGGGATGCAAACTGGTAAAGGCCCAAAAAGGTGACACTTTTTTTTTTGCACTGAAACATGCACAAAATCTCTGCTAGTGGGAAATGCAGGTTTTAACTAATTAAATAGCAAATAATACACAAGCTACATGATCAGTCTCTATGTGTAAAATAAAACATTTAAAGAAAGCAATCCAATCTTATTTGTTGCCTAGACTTTACTGCAAATGACACAAGTCTTGAGAAAAAAAAAATCACTAATATTGCAGTTAGCCATGACAGCCTTTATAATAGAACGCTTGTGACCACACACGTCTAAATATTGCACTTGGGGAAAAAATATCTTAAAGTAGAAATAGAATGAAACAAATAGGCGTTCTATTTTTGCTCTATTATAGTGGCCACTATAATAGACATTGATCAGGTGCACAAGGCTACATGTGTGCAAAAGTAAAACATTTAATTATCCCCCCTCACACACAAGTGTTATTGTCAAGTTCAACACAATAAAAGCAATATCTTTGGACTACACTGCACATTATTACATTGTACACTTTCTGCCTGTGAACATCTGTTCTACAATGTTCCAGATACCCTTTGTTGACATAATTGATCTCTTTCAGGCAGAGACTACACCTGGCATAGCCCTTTTTATCCACTGTATTGAAAAAGTGAGAAAGAGTGTGGTGTTCCTTTCACCTCTGTCATGACGTGGCCCTTTCAGGGTATAGATCGCAGCATCCCCCTCTTTCTCTCTCTCTCTCCCCTACACCCAGGTTCTGTTATCTCATGTCATAAATTCCTGGAGGGGACTCTCTCCCCCTGGCCATGCAGAAAGAGAGACACATAGAGAGAACAAAGGATTTCACATGGCGAACTGGGAATTTTATACAAAATGTCCACTTGTGAGAAGGTGGGAATGGTCTGTGGACACTCAAAGGACAGGTATGACGAGTGTGTTTCATTTGGTGACCTCAGAGAGGAGAGGAAACACATAACTACAGTATATCTCTGAATATGTAAATTTCTCAATTATGGGGTTTGTATATAATTCTTGTATAAAATTAATGAGTAAAGATGAAACTATTTGTGAAATGATGTAAGCTGATTGTAAACCTTTAACGAAAGAGAATTGTATTCCCTTTAAAGATTAACTAAGTCACTGGCCCGCCCCCATGAGCACAGACATGATCTGGCATCATAGACCCGCCTTTTCTATTGTTACGAATAAAACCTTATCCTGAGGAAATCCTCGATGGACACAGAGGGGGCACACGTTGAGTTTAGACCACAAAAACCTCAGTTTAAGCTCAGGTTGCAATGGTTGTTGAATTCCTAACCATACCACGTGGAGCATTGGCTTCACGGCGGGAAACGGTTAAACTCTGAGACTATCGATCCCGACAGAATAAGAGCAAATCTTAGATACTAATTACTAGTCTGCAGCTAGAAATTATGTCACCCTGGGATGCGTAGACCGACAACTGCCGAAACATCTATTCTATGAGAACATTTCTGAATGGTACTCTAAAGACTTTGATCTTCAGGGAGGCAGAGAGAGACGATGAAGAACTGACTCTCCAACAGAAGGACTGACGATTCCGACAGAGATCACAACAACACACTGGGCGTAAATATATATTGAGTGCAATTATTCCCGAATGAGTGAGCGTTCATGTGCAAAGGATTAGCATTTCAATTAATATAATTATCAACTGTGTAGTGACTGCTTTTGTCTTTCCCGCCCTCCTCAGTCCACACCCACTTCCCTTTGTCCACCAAGCCGTCATATCGGCTTAGCCCACTAGGGAACCTCCCCTACCATTTCCTTGTAACCATATCTACTGTTTGTTTGTTTATGCATTTCTGTGATTATTTAGTTAGTTAGTAAATAAATTATTAAGACAATTGGTATATGGATGATTCATAGTAAAGGCTGGGTTCGTGCAGATAACCAACAATTTATGACGTTTGGAATGAGACTAACGTGAGTTAAAGAATAATTCATTAATTAGAAGACTAATTGATCAGATATTAAAATATCTGAAGAGTTATATTAGGAAAATTATAACTTTGTAATCTGAAGATTTTCCTTGGTGCCCCGACTTCCTAGTTAATTACATTTACATGATTAGCTTAATCACATAATAATAATTACAGAGAATTGATTTGATAAAATAACCGTCTTCACTTTAATGATGCCAAAGACACGACACCTCTATGGTGGCATCCAGCATAAACCAGGCCCAGCTCCAGCTCCAGCTACACTTGATCCCTGAATCCACTTGTTTCACAAGCAACACCTCATTTTCACCTAATTCACTCATTCTGAAAATTAACCACATACTGTTGAGGGAAAACATTAGTTCACAGATAGTAGTTAGTTAATTTGCTAGTTAACATTTCACACAGATTGCCAGGGTCCAGTAAGCAACTAATGCGTTATAACTTAAAGAACGGCAAGGAGTCGTATACCAGTTAATAAGCCAATAGGTTAGGTTACTAACGTTAGCTCATCTGATGTTGTAACGTTAGCTAGCTGTCAGATTTTATTAGCCAGCTAATTTTCACACCAAAAACTCAACTATTTGATCAGTTAAGTTGGCTAATGTTGCTAAACATTTCTCTTGCTAGCTAATGCAGAATTCGATCCAGCTAGCAGGATACTTAACAATGTTAACAATACTTGTTCCACCACACTTTCTCCCTCACCTCAAACTTTCCAAATGCCAGTTGTTTTTCAGTTAGAGCTCATGAAGTACGCTTCATCACCTTCTTACCCCCGTCTCCGTGATCAGGCTTCTCACCTACCTCTTTGTTATCGTTCAGGGGATGCGCTTCTGTAACTTGCAAACTGCCTTTCCAATCTCTGCTGCCTTTCCAGGGCACGCACTGATGCTGCAAATTGGTTGTCTCTTCAGTAGCATGCTGCATTCTGTTGTTATGTGAACGATTGGCTGGGCCTTGGATACAGCCAGTATCGCTCCAAACGCGCATCACTCGTTCGCTTACAGCCAGTAGTGATCCAAAGCCCCCCCCCCCCTCCCACGCACAAACTTTTGTCATAGAATCTACACAAATCACTTAGGTCACCTATTTTGGATTCAAAACAGCGAATTTCGCCAAAAGGTGACTAGTTTGCAACCCTGCACATTTGACAGTGCATGTCAGAGCAAAAACCAAGCCATGAGGTCGAAAGAATTGTCCGTAGAGCTCTGAGACAGGATTGTGTCAAAGCACAGATTTTGGGAAGGGTACCAAAACATTTTTGCAGCATTGAAAGTCCCCAAGAACACAGTGGCCTTCATCATTCTTAAATGGAAGAAGCTTTCTGGAACCACCAAGACTCTTTCTAGAGTTGCCGTCCGGCCAAACTGAGAAATAGGGGGAGAAGGGCCTTGGTCAGGGAGGTGACCAAGAACCTGATGGTCACTGACAGAGCTCTGGAGTTCCTCTGTGGAGATGGGAGAACATTCCAGAAGGACAACAATCTCTGCAGCACTCCACCAATCAGGCCTTTATATTAGAGTGGCCAGACGGAAACCAGTCCTCAGTAAAAGGCACAAAACAGCCCGCTTTGAGTTTGCCAAAAGGCACCTAACTAAACAAGATTCTCTAGTCTGATGAAACCAAGATTGAACTCTTTGGCCTGAAGGCCAAGCGTCACATCTGGAGGAAACCTGGCACCATCCCTACGGTGAAGCATGGTGGTGGCAGCATCATGCTGTGGGGGTGTTTTTCAGCGGCAGGTACTGGGAGACTAGTCAGGATCGAGGCAAAGATGAACGGAGCAAAGTACAGAGATCCTTGATGAAAACCTGCTCCAGAGCACTCAGGACCTCAGACTGGGGCAAAGGTTCACCTTCCAACAGGACAACGACAGCAAGCACACAGGCAAGACAACGCAGGAGTGGCTTCGAGACAAGTCTCGGAATGTCCTTGAGTGGCCCAGCCAGTGCCAGGACTTGAACCCGATCAAACATGTCTGGAGAGACCTGAAAATAGCTCTACAGCAACACTCCCCATCTAACCTGACAGAGCTTGAGAGGATCTGCAGAGAAGAATTGGAGAAACTCCCCAAATACAGGCGTGCCAAGCTTGTAGCGTCATACCCAAGAAGACTCAAGGTTGTAATCGCTACCAAAGGTGCTTCAACAAAGTACTGAGTAAAGGGTCTGAATATTTATGTAAATGTTATATTTCAGTTTTAAATATTTTTTACATTTGCAAAAATGTATAAAAAAAACTGTTTTTCCTTTGTCATTTTGGGGTATTGTGTGTAGATGGATGAGGGAATTTGTTTTAATCAATTTTAGAAATAGGCTGTAACCTAACAAAAATGTGAAAGTCAAGGGGTCTGAATACTTTCCGAAGGCACTGTCTAGCTACAGCATATTTTCAGATATTATAAGTTTCTCTCTATAAGCACTCTCTACTGTAGGTCGCTGTGTATAAAAGTGTCTACCAAAATGTGATTACGTGACCGCTGTGAAATTGCTGAGTCTACCTTTAAAAGGAAAATAAAATGTGTCAAAGTGCTGACCTTGGCAGAATGTAACACCAGTTGCTAGACATGGAGGTCTGGATAACAGCATCTGGCTGGCTATGGAAGTTCCTCAGGACCGTGGGAGGGATGTCAAAGTCCGCCAACTAAAAGTCAACCATACACTCCTTAAAAAGTAAATATTACAAAGTACAACTAGAGATAACTAATGAGAATATAAATACACTGCTCAAAAAAATTAAGGGAACACTTAAACAACACAATGTAACTCCAAGTCAATCACACTTCTGTGAAATCAAACTGTCCACTTAGGAAGCAACACTGATTGACAATAAATTTCACATGCTGTTGTGCAAATGGAATAGACAAAAGGTGGAAATTATAGGCAATTAGTGAGACACCCCCAAAAAAGGAATGGTTCTGCAGGTGGTGACCACAGACCACAACAACCCAGCAGCAGGACCGCTACCTCCGCCTTTGTGCAAGGAGGTGCACTGCCAGAGCCCTGCAAAATGACCTCCAGCAGGCCACAAATGTGCAGGTGTCAGCATATGGTTGTTGCCCTCCTACGGCCTCCTCCACGTCTCCTGATGTACTGGCCTGTCTCCTGGTAGCGCCTCCATGCTCTGGACACTACGCTGACAGACACAGCAAACCTTTTTGCCACAGCTCGCATTGATGTGCCATCCTGGATGAACTGCACTACCTGAGCCACTTGTGTGGGTTGTAGACTCCGTCTCATGCTACCACTAGAGTGAAAGCACCGCCAGCATTCAAAAGTGACCAAAACATCAGCCAGGAAGCATAGGAACTGAGAAGTGGTCTGTGGTCACCACCTGCAGAACCATTCCTTTTTTGGGGGTGTCTTACTAATTGCCTATAATTTCCACCTTTTGTCTATTCCATTTGCACAACAGCATGTGAAATTTATTGTCAATCAGTGTTGCTTCCTAAGTGGACAGTTTGATTTCACAGAAGTGTGATTGACTTGGAGTTACATTGTGTTGTTTAAGTGTTCCCTTTATTTTTTTGAGCAGTGTAGAATGCTCTGAGAACCAATTATTATAATGACAACCTGATGAATGGTTAAGGTAGAAATACTTTTTGAAGGTGTGTAGTTTGTTAACTTTTTTGGGATAGGGGGCAGCATTTTCACTTTTGGATGAATAGCGTGCCCAGAGTGAACTGCCTCCTACTCTGTCCCAGATGCTAATATATGCATATTATTATTACTATTGTATAGAAAACACTCTGAAGTTTCTAAAACGGTTTGAATGATGTCTGTGAATAACAGAATTCATATGGCAGGCGAAAACCTGAGAAAAATCCAACCAGGAAGTGGGATATCTGAGGTTGGTCGATTTTCAACTCAGTCCCTATTGAATGCACAGTAGGATATGGATCTGTTTGCAATTCCTACGGCTTCCACTAGATGTCAACAGTCTGTAGAACCTTCAATGAGGCTTCTACTGTGATGTGGAGCCGGATGGGAGCTGTTTGAGTCAGTGGTCTGGCAGAGAGCCAGGTCCCGGTCACGCGCATTTCACATGATAGCAACCTGCGTTCCATTGCTTCTCTACAGACAAAGGAATTCTCCGGTTGGAACGTTATTGAATATTTATGATAACAACATCCTAAAGATTGATTCTATACTTATTTTGACAAGTTTCTTCGACCTGTAATATAACTTTTTGAAGTTTTCATCCGACGTTCGGCTGGGACCTGCACGAGCGTTTGGATATGTGTACTAAACGTGCTAGCAAAAGTAGCTACTTGGACATAAATAATGGACATTATCGAACAAAACAACAATTTATTGTGGAACTAGGATTCCTGGGAGTGCATTCTGATGAAGATCATCAAAGGTAAGGGAATATTTAGAATGTAATTTCTGATGACTCCAACATGGCGGAAATTTATTTATATTTTCTGAGCGCCGTCTCAGATTATTGCATGGTGTGCTTTTTCCGTAAAGTTTTTTGAAATCTGACACAGCGGTTGCATTAAGAACAAGTGTATCTTTAATTCTATGTAAAACATGTATCTTTCATCAAAGTTTATGATGAGTATTTATGTTATTTGACGTGGCTCTCTGCAATTTCTCCGGATATTTTGGAGGCATTTCTGAACATGGCGCCAATGTAAACTGAGGTTTTTGGATATAAATATTAACTTTATCGAACAAAACATATATGTATTGTGTAACATGACGTCTTATGAGTGTCATCTGATGAAGATCATCAAAGGTTCGTGATTCATTTTATCTCTATTTCTGCTTTTTGTGACTCCTATCTTTGGCTGAAAAAATGGCTGTGTTTTTTTTGACTTGGTGGTGATTTAACATAATAATATGTTATGCTTTCGTTGTAAAGCATTTTTTTTTTTTTTTATCGGACACGATGGGTAGATTAACAAGATGTTTATCTTTCCTTTGCTGTATTGGACATGTTAATGTGTGAAAGTTACATATTTCAAAAAAAAAAAAATAATTTCCTGCGCTGCCTTTTCAGTGGAATGTTGTCGAGGGGTTCCGCTAGCGGGACGCATGTCCTAGACAGGTTTTAATGTCTGTCTGGCAGTGTGATGCATGGTACAAGATATTGTGTTGGGGGGGAAACAATTGCCAGTGAACGTACTTCTGTTTTAGCAGTGTTCTATGGAATATCAGACAGTGAGACAATAGCTTTTCTTTACTACAATATTTAACCTTTCACGAGCATCTACCCCGGGTCCGGGAGCACCCCCCACCCCTCCCCCCACACTGATTAGCATCGCTAGCATAGCGTCACAATTAAATAGTAGCATCTAAATATCATTAAATCACAAGTCCAAGACACCTAATGAAAGATACAGATCCTGTGAATAAAGCCACCATTTCAGATTTTTTAAATGTTTTACAGGGAAGACACAATATGTAAATCTATTAGATAAACACGTTAGCAAAAATCACCATTTTTCTTTGTCCACCATTTTCTTTCAACACCAGTAGCTATCACCAATTTGGCTAAACTAAGATATTGATAGCCACTAACCAAGAAAAAACCTCATCAGATGACAGTCTGATAACATATTTATGGTATAGGATAGGTTTTGTTAGAAAAATGTGCATATTTCAGGTAGAAATCCTAGTTTACAATTGCACCCACCGTCACAACTAGACTAGAATAAATACATAGAGCAACGTGTATTACCTAATTACTAATCATCAAACATTTCGTAAAAATACACAGCATACACTAATCGAAAGACACAGATCCTGTGAATACAGACAATATTTCAGATTTTCTAAGTGTCTTACAGCGAAAACACAATAAATCGTTATATTAGCATACCACATGTGCAAACATGACCAGAGCATTGATTCTAGCCAAAGAGAGCGATAAAGTAATCATCGCCAAAATATATTAATTTTTTCACTAACCTTCTCAGAATTCTTCAGATGACACTCCTGTAACATCATATTACAACATAGAGAGTTTGTTCGAAAATGTGCATATTTAGCCACCAAAATCATGGTTAGACAATGACAAAAGTAGCTCAGCTGGTCAGAAAATGTCCTGCACCATATTAGACAGTGATCTAGTCTTATACATAAATACTCATAAACTTGACTAAAAAATACAGGGTGGACAGCGATTGATAGACAATTTAATTCTTAATACAATCGCGGAATTACATTTTTTAAATTATCCTTACTTTTCAATACAGGTTGCGCCAAGTGAAGCTATAGCAAACAAGATGGCGGCATAAACGTTTAACATTTATCGACAGAAACACGATTTATCATCATAAATTGTTCTTACTATGAGCTGTTCTCCCATCAGAATCTTGGACAATGAATCCTTTCTTGGGTCTAATCTTCTTTTGGTCGAAAGATGTCCACTTGTCCGTCGAAATGCCCACTAACGTACGACCGGGACCCCGAAACGTGCCCGGAGCTTCAAAGTATATTACAAAGCAATGCCTCAAAATCGCACTAAACGGATATAAATTGCTATAAAACGGTTTAAATTAACTACATTATGATGTTTCTAACACCTATAACAAGTAAAAAGATGACCGACGCTATATTACTGGCTAAACCAATGCTTGGAAAAAGGCCAGTCAGATATCCTTCTCGCGTTGAGCGCAGTGTCCAAAGGAAGGCTACTTCCGGTATTTTGTCATTTATAGAGCCAATGATTGCGCAATCGACTCCATTCAAATTGTCACCACTTACTGACATCTAGAGGAAGGCGTGGGCAGTGTTTGTATCTCATAGGATTAACAGAGACTTTTAAAACTGATCTGGAACCAGAGGCCAAGATGTCTAAATCTCACACACTGGGAGGAAAAGTGCTGTAGAATGAGTTCTGTTTCACTCAGAGACATAATTCAAACGGCTATAGAAACTAGAGAGTGTTTTCTATCCAATAATAACAATAATATGCATATTGTACGAGCAAGAATTGAGTACTAGGCAGTTTAATCTGTAGAGACAATTATGCTAATTTGAAACAGCACCCCCTATAGTTGCAAGAAGTTAACAGATGGCTGTGTGTGTGTGTGTGTGTGTCTCTGTGTGTGTGTGTGTGTGAGCGCGCGAGTACGTAGGGGTGTTCTGACTGGCTGCTGGGCTCACCCTGATTGGAGGGAGTCGGACAGTGTTGGCCTCCACACTGACACACAGCTGGCTCTCATTGGCACTCAGCTCCATCACTGGCAACGGAAACATAGAACCTTGTCATTCTGCTGGATTAGAGGCCGGTAACACTTCATTTTAAAGTGACCTAAATAACCCAAAATATAACTCTGTATAATTCCATCAAATACATATGATGAGGACTGTACAGTACAGGGGCGAATCCTAACATCTTTCTACTCAAGTAGATTTTTCACTTAGTCATGCCATATCAATGTCAGGTGAAAGTTTATATGTACAGTACAGTCCTGACCATATGTATTTCGACAGTCCAGCAATTTGAATTGGATATTTAAATCAAATTTAATTTGTCACGTGCACCGAATACAACAGGTGTAGCCCTTACTGTGAAATGCTTACCTACAAGCCCTTAACCAACAATGCAGTTCAAGAAATAGAGTAATGTAAATATTTACTAAATAAACTAAAGTAAAAAATGTAATAAAAAGTAACACAATAAAATAACAAGGTAATTTGTACATGTAGGTAGGGGTAAAGTGACTATGCATAGATAATAAACAGCGAGCAGCAGCAGTGTAAAAACAAAGGGGGGCCGGGTGTCAATGTAAATAGTCCGGGTGGCTATTTGATTGATTGTTTAGCAGTCTTATGGCTTGGGGGTAGAAGCTGTCAGTATCTGGTGTGACCACCATTTGCCTCATGCAGCGCGACACGTTGTCCCACTCGTCTTCAATGGCTCTGCAAAGTTGCTGGATATTGCCGGTAACTGGATCAAGCTGTCGTACACGTCAATCCAGAGCATCCCAAATGTGCTCAATGGGTGACATGTCTGGTGAGTATGCAGGCCATGGAAAAACTTTGTTTCAGAACATTCTCTAGCAATAGCTCTGGTTGACGTTCCTGCAGTCACCATGCTAATTGCACGCGCCCTCAAAACCTGTGGCATTGTGTTGTGTGACTAAACTACACATTTTTGAGTGTGCTTTTAATGTCCCCACCACAAGGTGCACCTGTGTAATGATCATGCTTTAATCAGCTTCTTGATATGCCATACATGTCAGGTCGATAGATTATCTTGGCAAAGGAGAAATGCTCACTAACAGGGATGTAAACAAGGGATGTAAACAAATCTGTGCACAAAATTTGAGAGAAATACGCTTTTTGTACGAATGGAAAATGTCTGGGATCTTTTATTTCAGCTCATGAAACTTGGGATCAACACTTAACATGTTATGTTTATATTTTTGTTCAGTGTAGTAAGTAGTCTAGCAGTATTTGGTCCCAAATTGCGTGAACCCAATGACTACATCAAGATTGTGACAACATGCATTTGCAGTTTGTTTTGGGTGTATTCATTCCAATAGCAACTGAATGGGGAATGGTATCTGGAGTAATTTTCTTTGTAAGTGAGCAGAGATGTTTCTGAACACTTCTAAATTCATCCTGATGTTGCCATAATTCAGATAATTCATGAATGGATCATGAATAATGATGAGTATAAAAGTTACAGAGGCTACAACAACAACAGATGCTAACCACTCACCATGACAAAAAACTGGAAAGTTAGCATTTTATCAGGGGTATCATCTTTGTTCCTCTGTAACTTTCTCACTCATGATTTTTTTATTAACATGGCAGTATCCAATGAATATAAGAGTGTTTATTAGCCATCTTCTATCTTCACAACTCTCAATTAAAAGGTGACATTCTGTCCTGTCGCCTCATGAACTAATTTGATCTCAAATATAAAATTCTGGAGTAGAGACACATCTTTTTATTTAGCTTCGCTGTCCAAATACATCGTGAGAACTATTTGAATTGACTATTTGAATTGACTAAGATTTGTATCTTACTGAGCAATTAACAATAACTCAGAGCTAAGCCTAATGCGCTTGGCTATAGCAACTAGAATTGTCATTATAGCCTTTCCACTATAGGAAACCTTCAACCCAGAGCCATATATAGTATAGTGACCTCTATATCTCTATTTATGGCTCTGCGTATGCCACTGTGGTTCGAGAGCTAAAGGTTAAAGGCTTTGAGAAATAGCTTAAATAGCTCAAATAACTTCTAAACCAATGTTGTAAAGGATACTGAAAGTGTAATAACTGATCATTCACACTCAAACACCTACCAATGGCATTGAGCTTCTTCGAATCAGACAGAAAATCCCTCCCTAAAAAGTGAACAAGATTAATAGACATGGTTAAGTAATCAAACCTACAGTAGTGTTGTTGCAGTACAATGTAGTTGGATTAGTACTAGTCATCTATTGATGAGTGTGTGCGTTTCCCTCTGTGTGTGTGTCTATGTGTGTGTGTCTCTGTCTGTCTGTGTGTGTGTGCGCATGCATATGTGCGTGTCTACGTGTGTGTCATTCTGGCAGCCATGAAAGACCAGATATAAAATAATAAAGTTGGCAAGGAAGGTCGCGTTTAGCACGGAACAAACTCCCAAGTCGAAGGACAGTCTGGCCTTCCCCCGGTCTGTTATCATAAGACATGGACACACTTATGTAAAACAGGTTTTGGAGAACCTCAGATACATTTCTCTCTTCTTGGCCAGGCTCTTGAGAAGGAGTCATAAAATAATCAGCTTAATTTATTTATAGATTATGGGGGCTGGGGGGTCTGCAAGAGAGGAAACGGCAGTAATGATGCAGCATTAATGATAGCATTACTGTAGTTGTCTAAGCAGCGCTGTTCTCAAAGTCGTAATCTAAATAACTGCCAGACAGGCTGTTCATGGATCCCATCCATTCAAATAGCGGAATATGTTAGAAGGCAACAAAAGGCAATCCAGGTTACGTGCAAATCACTTTTTCTCGTTTCAGTCAAGGGCAAGAAAACATTTGGAAATAGACAGCGGCCTGTGTGTAGGCCGTCATTGTAAATAAGCATTTGTTCTTAACCGACTTGCCTAGTTAAATAAAGGTTCAATAAAAAAATGAAAATTGTACTCGTCATCTATTGATGAGTGTGTGCGTTTCTCTCTGTGTCTGTTTGTGTGTGTGTGTGTGTGTGTGTGTGCATGCGCGTGTGTGAGACGTGTGTGAGTCTCTCTCTCTGTGTGTATGTGTGTGTAGCGCCCTGTGTGAACTCAGAATCAAATACTCACTATCATATCAAATAGGCCCAAGGTGAAGGTAATGGAGGGTGGTGTAACATATTTGCAGAGTCACTGCGATTATAGACATGCGTTCTCAACAGGTCTGCGATTAAACAGTGACCTTTGCAACCGCCTTGCGAAATCACTTCCAACTAGAAGCAACATTTTACAAAAGACGGAAACAATTCAATGTTATCAGGCCCAAGAGAATGGGACCTGTAACAGTTTATTAACAATCCCCTTTTCTTACTTTGTAAATGACAAACGCTTAAATTTGATGATGAGCCATAAAAAAGGGCAAGGGAAAATACCAGGGATTAGGGAGGGGCTTTCAAAAGGGGCTGCAGTTAGGGCCTGCGTTAGGGTAAGGGTTAATGTTTTTAAAAAGTGAGACTAGGGTTATGGTTGTGAAAAAGGCTGGAGCTATGGGAAGGACTGTGTTTGCACCATTGTCAGATTACTAGTCATCTATTGATACCACTGTCAACTTTCTACAGCATTGCTGTTTCTGGGGTTTGTTACTGTGTAAATGTGAAATTCCGTCACCCATGATGGATGAGTTTAAAACAATACAATTTAGAAAGAAGGCCTCCTCGATCTCCTCTCCTAGATAAAACAGACTGGTGATAGGCTAACTACTGTATATCATAATAACTAGCCCATAACAATATTACTAACTTAAAACAGTACCATTATATTAATTCCATATTCCTATATACAGTACTAGTACAAACCAGCAATAAGGAACTGTCCGACTTTGTTCCAGTTTGGAGCCAGCCTGCTGGTCAAGGAGTAGGACAGACAGGTCTGCAGAATACCAGGGAGAACCCTCTGAGGAGAGCCCATCTGCCCAAACACAACACAGAGAGACTACATGTAACTTAACTGACTAGACGGGACAGCATCCACCCGTCTATGATACAGCATTCTATATCAGTGATTCTCAACCAGGAGACCTAGTACTGAGCCCTGTGGGGCCTCAGTGACCTTTCAAGGGTCACAAGAAAAGCAGGGCAAGACCTCTCAAGTAGCAAATAACAGAAGTAAGAACAAAATATCTCACATTTCATGGAAAACAACTGTTTGACATGCAATGATATTTAAAATGTGGATGTGGATAATGAATATAAGACTAGCATAGTTGTAAAAATTTATCTGAATTGGTTTCTAAACTTGGTCAAAATTGCAGAAGTAATGAGTGAAAGTGGATGACAAGTAGGCCAGCCCAAGCTTACCTGCAAACTGTGTCGTTGTATATAAGATTGTACTATTCCTCTTTTAAAAAAGGGAATCTGTTGGGGGAAAAGTTTGAATTCAACAATATGAAACAAACAATTATTTGGTCAAATAAGGGATCATTGACTCTTCTGATAACACACTCGGTTAAAAGGGAAGATTGTTAAACAACTGCAACACAGTCAATGATTCACCAGAACTGTGTGTGGAGCACTAGTGAAAGCAAATGGAGTGCTGGAGCAGATGCACAATGTAGATTACATGTTTACATGCAGTTAGGAAGTTATTGGCGTTTCACAAATAGAAAACCATTGATTGTTTTTGTTTGAAATTAAGATTAAAATATGGAGAACCTGTTGTTTTTGTAAAGCAGCTCAAACCGTTATCCGCAGCTTAAAATGATATTACATTTGGACAAATCTATTATTTTGGCTACAATCCAAAAGGGGTGAAAAAAATGACAGTGTTTGGAATGCAGACCAACTATTTTGGGTTGCGTGCAACAAGCCTCTGCACGATATGTGTAGGCACGCACACACATACGTTACACTCACTCACACATCACACATTTCTCATTTTCTCACACACTATTAACCTGTTTACATCATCCATTTAAACCAAATAACATAATTCAGAGGATGAATGAATGAATGAAAGAGTACCCTTTTATGTTGCATTATGCTACCCATTCCATATAAGATTATTAAACACTACTATTTAATGAGTTACAATGATAGATTAGAGCGAGAAGCCGATTTTGTAATCGTGCAATGTGAAACGGGGTAAATCCTTCCTCAAAATCCCTAGAAAATCCAGGGTCGTGTTCATTAGAGCATGCAACGGAAACTGCTTTCAAACTTTTTGCAACTGAAATCGACAATGAGCGTTTCTTATAAGTCCTTTCCCATTTCAGTCCATTGTCTTCCATTTGGTGCCTAATGAAGACAACCTATATATCTCCCTCTAAGAAAAACAAACCATTTCCTATGACTGGAGAGTCGTGACAAAGCCTCCCTTGCGTGCAAACCTGGTTGGTGTCATGTTACATGGCATGTGAAGGTGGTGTTTTACTCACTGTGCACTTACATAACCTCCAACAATTGGTAAACAAGCCAGATCAAAGGCTCCAATGACCTACTTTAGTGCAGTCATTGGTAATCATACTAATGAAAGTGTATGAAACAAAGTATACCGGGGAACTACTGACAATACTGAGTAAAATACATTTCACAGAATTCATAAATGCATGATTTTTAACTGATTGGTTCAAAAAGTGTATCATCATCTTACTCAGATATTTGCAGGAGAAAACGTATTGTGTTGGCTGGTTGCCACAAGTACATTTTGCCAAACATTAAAACCAGAAGTCAATTCTTGTGTAACTTGGTCAGCTGCCTGATTCATTTCTGTGTTCAAACGTGTTAGAAATTGAGTGTTCCGGCAAAAATGAAGTCTTCACCCTCGCAAATGGAAACTCACAGCCAAAGCACCCCCCCGAAGCACTCGTGGGCAAGTGGTTTAAGCACCGCCTTCGCCCAATCCTGATATGTCCAAATTACCAAACATGAAAACCCAAAAACTGGAGCTAATGCTGCTCAGATATCACACATCCCATTCAGTCCTGGCAGATTCCCTCGGTCTACACTCAGAATCTTCCCACGGGAGATTAGTCTGTCTGTTTCGTGGACTATTAAATATGGACTTGAGTGCCCACTTACCGCCATCACCATTGTGATCTCTGAGAAGCACCCCAATACCGGTGAGGCAATGATGTCTGCATACAATAACAACAGCTCCCTGAAAGTGAATATAGGAAAGTTAATTCAATTGGTCCGCTTATTAACCTGAGAACAGCAGCAATGCACTTTAATACAATGTAAAAAGTTGATTTTAAACTAGAGAATAACTGTGCAATCTTTCTGTGCATCCTTTCTGCACCTCAAAGGTTTTTATAATTCATTCAAAAACAACCTGAGTTTCTTACAGAAAGATAAATACATTACCATTGGGTTAAGAAGAGATTGGGCATTTTGAGGTTTGCCGTCCTTTAATTCATCAATCAAAAAATAAGAACCTGTATTTATTCAAGCAACCTCCAAGCAAACTCTGAGCAGCTGTCTCACCTGCATGTTTTCACCTGCTTGTTTCTCACTTCTCCGTCATCAGACTGCAAGGACAGAGTGACACAGCACAGCTTCCTCAGGTCAGGGAGAATTAGAAAGAACAGGGACTGCTCTCCACCTTCAGTTCCACTCATCCTGCTGAAAGACAGAAATATAATTGAAAGGGTCTTAGGCTGTGTCAAGCAATGAACAATTGCTCTGTTGATACAGTGTCCTACAGTGCCTTGCAAAAGTATTAACCCCCTTGGCATTTTTCCTATTTTGTTGCCTTACAACCTGGATTAAAATAGATTTTGGGGGGGGTTGTATCTTTTGATTTACACAACATGCCTACCACTTTGAAGATTATAAATATTTTTATTGTGAAACAAACAAGAAACAAGACAAAAAAACTGAGAACTTGAGCGTGCATAACTATTCACCCCCCCCAAAATCAATACTTTGTAGAACCACCTTTAGCAGCAATTACAGCTGCAAGTCTCTGGGATATGTCTCTATAAGCTTGGCACATCTAGCCACTGGGATTTTTGCCCATTCTTCAGGGCAAAACTGCTCCAGCTCCTTCAATTTGGATGAGTTCCTGCTGGTGTACAACAATCTTTAAGTCATACCACCGATTCTCAATTGGATTGAAGTCTGGGCTTTGACTAGGTCATTCAAAGACGTTTAAATGTTTCCCCTTAAACCACTCAAGTGTTGCTTTAGCAGTATGCTTGGGGTCATTGTCCTGTTGAAAGGTGAACCTCCGTCCCAGTCTCAAATCTCTGGAAGATTGAAACAGGTTTCCTCAAGAATTTCCCGGTATTTTGCGCCATCCATCATTCCTTCAATGCTGACCAGTTTCCCAATCCCTGCCGATGAAAAACATCTCCACAGCATGATGCTGCCACCACCATGCTTCACTGTGGGGATGGTGTTCTCGGGGGGTGATGAGAGGTGTTTATCACGACGTTCGTAATAATGAATGTCGGACCAAGGCACAGCGTACGTTGAGTTCCACATAATTTAATAAAGACAAAGACAAAACAAATAAAGAATAAACGAAACGTGACTAACAATGCAGTGCTAACAGGCAATTAAACATAAACAATATCCCATAACCCACAGGTGGAAAAAAATGCTACTCAATTAGAGACAACGATAACCAGCTGCCTCTAATTGGGAATCATACAAATCACCAACATATAAAATAAACCTAGAACCCCACATAGAAAATATAAACTAGAACTCTTTGTTGCCTCTCTGACTAATGCCCTCCATGCCTGGTCTGTGAGTTTTGGTGGGCGGCCCTCTCTTGGCAGGTTTGTTGTGGTGCCATATTCTTTAAATTTTTTAATAATGGATTTAATGGTGCTCCGTGGTATGTTCAAATTTTCTGATATTTTTTTATAACCCAACCCTGATCTGTACTTCTCCGCAACTTTGTCCCTGATCTGTTTGGAGAGTTCCTTGGTCTTCATGGTGCTGCTTGCTTGGTGGTGCCCCTTGCTTAATGGTGTTGCAGACTCTGGGGCCATGTGACAGATCATGTGACACTTAGATTGCACACAGGTGGACTTTATTTAATTCAACATAGAAAATAAACCTAGAACAACATAGAACAAACCTAGAACCTAGAACAACATAGAAAATAAACCTAGAACCCCACATAGAAAATATAAACTAGAACTCTTTGTTGCCTCTCTGACTAATGCCCTCCATGCCTGGTCTGTGAGTTTTGGTGGGCGGCCCTCTCTTGGCAGGTTTGTTGTGGTGCCATATTCTTTAAATTTTTTAATAATGGATTTAATGGTGCTCCGTGGTATGTTCAAATTTTCTGATATTTTTTTATAACCCAACCCTGATCTGTACTTCTCCGCAACTTTGTCCCTGATCTGTTTGGAGAGTTCCTTGGTCTTCATGGTGCTGCTTGCTTGGTGGTGCCCCTTGCTTAGTGGTGTTGCAGACTCTGGGGCCATGTGACAGATCATGTGACACTTAGATTGCACACAGGTGGACTTTATTTAATTCATTATGTGATTTCTGAAGGTAATTGGTTGCACCAGATTTTATTTGGGGGCTTCATAGCAAAGGGGGTGAATACATATGTACGCACCACTTTTACGTTTTTTATTTTTTAGAATTTCTTGAAACAAGTAATTTTTTTCATTTCACTTCACCAATTTGGACTATTTTGTGAATGTCCATTACATGAAACCAAATAAAAATCCATTTAAATTACAGGTTGTAATGCAACAAAATAGGAAAAATGCCAAGGGGGGTAAATACTTTTGCAAGGCACTGTATGTTCCTGTCATTGTGCTCAAGGCTTCCAATAACTGTGGAATTGATGCCTTTGCAAGCATCTTTAGTGTACCACTCTCTAACATTAACTTGCAAGTGATATTGCAGTGTAGGGTGTAACAGCTAGTGTGCCACACACACTGCTGGTGACAATCATCTGTAGCTAGATCAATTTGGTTTAACATTCTAGCTAGTTATAGCCTAACATTACCGAGCAGATAGGTTTGAGGTTACCCTCAAACCTATCTGAAGCAAGACATAATTTCTGTTTAAAAATGAACCTACCTATGAACAACCAAAACAGAAACATGGAGTTGAAGCTAGCTAGGTCCTTTTTTTGTTGTTGATATGAATCATAAGGTGTTAAAGCAAATTGTAGAGCAGGTGTTCTCAAACTTTTTTGGGCTGGGGACCCCTTTTGTGTGTGATCGCAAATTTATCAGGGATCCCTCACAATCAGAACACCCCTCGAGTGAGAAAAAATAGCATACAAAGAGTTTTACTCTGACTTCGACAGTGCATGGCCGGACAAACCAAGTCTCAGGCCCTGGGAAGGAACACTTTGAAGGCTTGGCATCGGAGAGAACTATTTTGCACATTTCAAGCTATTGTGATTTCCTGCAATTCTACACATTTTGTTGCAGCTTTAAAGCACGCCACCAGAGGGCAATGCCAGCCCTATTTCCACGTAATTCCTGTTCTAGAGCGGAAATGTAGAGTAGTTGTCATTATCGCCAGGGTGCAATTAATTTTGCAGCGCATAGTAAAAATACATAAACACATAACAATAAATATACACAAAAACAATATATACAGAAATACGTACACAACTACCAGAAATACTAGCTTATTGAGCAAGCTGATAGCAGCTGGTATGGAGGAGAGTTTAACCCTATTAGTTTATTTGCTCGTTTAGGTTCCACCTCTGAAGAATGACTTACACATGATACTTACAAAAAATATTCACGAATTGGGGATGGATAGGAACGCAAAGGTGATTTCCCATTGGAGTGGAGAAACATCAACAAATGGGGCACTGACAGCTGTCAGTGTAGCTAACTAACATGCTAACCTTATCTAGCTAACCTTATCTAGTTGTATTATCTCCAAAGTTTTGGCATTTTCCATAAATTGCGGCCGATAATCCGCCATAGAAATAATAATAAGATGAAGAAGCTCTGGTAATATGGTTAACTATTGAAAGGTTTAGAGGCATGCGTTATTCTACATCGGAATGGACAAGGTGCCACCTTTGGAACAGTAGGTAGGCTGCTGGCAGGCTTCGGCTGTGGTACAGCAAAACCAAATCATCCCCTGCTCATAGTTCTCACAGGGGATGTGAAATGATAGGTTACAATGACTTTGCTCATGATGCATGTCGCAAATGACACCTAACAACACCCTGAGCGCATCGGATTCGAAACACTAATACAAATGTAACAACAGCACACCAAAATAGGTAAAGAGGTTCCTTGAATTTTCTTTTGCAGGCCATTTCATTATAGGACAGACACTTGTGGTTTCTAGATACACCAACCAAAGCAGTGGAGCATGTAGTGAAGCAAAACTTTAGTAGTCAAAATCATTCATCTTGGGGTGACGGGGGAGAGAGGGTTTGAAGAACTCAATCATGTCACACAATTATACTATTTATATTTTTTTCAAATACAGACTAGCTCAAAAATAAGTGAAAATTGACAAATTATCCAATGGATTATGATCCTTTCTGGTTTAAAAAAAAGTGGAGCTGCAAAAACAAGTTTGCTCCCCCCTTTTAATTTGCTCCATGGCTCAGGCGGCCAAGTGGACGAAAGGCTGTTAAGGTCAGCTCAGTAGCGAAGATGAAGAACTTTGCAGCTGTTTCTGATTAATAAACAATGCTACGCTGGTGGGTGGTAACGAAACGTTGTCTGAAAAGTATTTGAAAGTAATCTAATAAGGAAACACAGCATTGCCAAGTATTTCCACAAAGCCCCCACTTCGGATTTCCCACTTCAAGCCAAAAATATCACACTAAAACGACTTGTTGACTTAAATCGTTGTGCAACATCATGGGTAAGCTCTGGGCATCGTCTTTCAGTTGAAAAAAAGTCTAAATTTCACACTTGTTGTACTTTCAAGCTAATATCCTGAAATTCTACAAATTTTGCCATGAGGCAGAGAGAAAACTTTGCAGTTTTAAATCTTAAATTGCAGTGCATTTATGTTAAAGAAAAACACAATTTTGGGAGAATACAAGAAGTATTGAGTTGAAAAATAGATAACTGGTCGAGTACTGTTGATACCAATATCCCCGTGAGCCTCCCAGGCCCATGTTGGCCAGGGTTAAGAACATAAATTGTAGATTAATAATATTACATTATATTGTATTGAATTACACCCTCTAAACTTATTTTGCTGATCCCTTGGCCAAAATGTGTTTAATCTGTCCTTAGTAACATTGATTCAAAAGACGGCGCTGATGGAGAACGGCGACATCTTACGAGTTCCAACCCAACTTTGCTATTTAGTGTTTACCTTAACTTTTTGTATAGAAAGGTCATACTATTATCACATATGACCGCCAAGCACTTCTGGACAGGAGATTGTCAGTTACTAAGCTCGATCGTGACTTCAACTCTGACTGAGCTGTTTCCCTGTTCATACCGGACCCCATCTATTTCTTTGTTCCATGGGCTACCAAAGCGCCGCAAGCAAAGACGCAGTAGAAGAGCTGGAGTACTGGTGAAAATCGAACGGCTCTCCCCTCCATTCTATTGGCAAATGTCCAGTCACTCGAGAATAAGCTGGATAAACTTCGTTCGAGTCTCCTATCAGAGAGACTTGAAAAGCTGCAATATTATACCAGCTCTCACAGTCTCACGTCAGAATTAGACGTTCATCCATGCTTCTCAAACGTCAAATTTTTAAGTTCTTCCAAACGTCAAATTTCAAAGTGTTTGAGGTTAAGTGTAGCGTTAAGTTCAGGCATTAACTCTAAATTCTTAAGGTTAGGCATGAACTCCAAATGGTTAAGGTAAGGGTTATAAGGTTTGGGATAGGCTTAAAACACACAAAACTTTCTATCGCTTGATTTGAACTTGCAACCTTTGGAATCAGAGGCAGATGCTTAGGCCCATCTGCCATCCCCAACACCATAAACCTACTTGAAGGTAACTAGTGGCCGTTTTACACGTCATCTCCTGACGTCCTCAGACATGGATGGACATCGAATACTGACTTGTATCACGGTTGACCTGGCTGGCAATATTATGTCTTACAGAGACGTGGCTGGATGATGACACGTAGTACTTAGTGGATTCTTCATGCTGCAGCATGATCGGATGGCGGCTTCAGGCAACTCTAAACGCATAGACGATGTCGTCCCCACAGTGACTATATGAACATATCCAAACCAAAAACCATGCATTACAGGCAATATCCATGCTTGGCTAAAGGCTAGAGCTACTCCGTATAAGAAACGAGGCACAGACATGGACGCATACAAGAAAGCATGCTACGACCTCCGACGAGACCTCAAACATGTAAAAGGACAATATAGGAAGAAGGTGGAATCTAATTACACCGGCTCTGACCCTCATCATATGTGACAGGGCTTGCAGACGATAACAGATTACAAAGGGAAACCCAGCCGTGAGTTGCCCAGTGATGCAGAACTCCCATACAAGCTAAAAGCCTTTTATGCTCGCTTCGAGGAATACAACACTGTGTCTTGCGTGAAAGCCCCTGTTTTTCTGGATGATCTCGCGCGCCGTGGCCGATATGAGCAAAATATTTAAACAGGTTAACAATCACAAGAAATAACAGGGAGCGTTCTCAAAGCATGCACAGACTAGCTGGCAAGTGTCTTCACTGATCTTTCCTTGCCCCAGTCTGTAATCCCAACATGTTTCAAGCTGACCACCATTGTCCCTGTTCCCAAGAGCTCCAAATTTAACCTGCCTAAATGACTATCGCCCTGTGGCACTCACATCTGTAACTATGGAATGCTTTGAAAGGCTGCACATAACACACATCAACACCATCATCCCAGACACCCTGGACCCACTCCAATTCGCAATACCGCCCCAACAGATCCACAATCTCAATTGCACTTCACACTGCCCTGTCTCACCTGGACAAGAGGGGAAATAACTATGTGAGAACGGTGTTGATAGACTACAGCACAACGTTCAACACCATAGTCCCTGCCAAGCTCACCACCAAGCTAGGGACCCTGGGACTGAACACCTCTCTCTGCAACTGGATCTGAGACAGCTTCTACCCCCAAGCCATGAGACCACTAAATAGCCATAAGACTGATAAATGGTCAATTAATGGTTACCAGAACTATCTCTACTGACCCTATCATGCGCTGACCCTACGCACACTCAGTAGACAATTTATAAACACTATATACACACACTCACACACACTATACATTGACACTGCCACACAAAACCAGACACAACACAAACACACATACATACACTCACTTTTATATTAATCATGTGCGGCTGCTACTCTGTTCTTTATTTTACTCTTATTATTATCTATCATGATGCCTAGTCACTTTACCCTGCCTTAATGTACATACAGTGCATTCGGTAAGTATTCAGACCCCTTGATCTTTTCCACATTTTTTTGCGTTACAGCCTTATTCTAAAATTGATTAAATAAAAATGATCCTCATCAATCTACACACAATACCCCATAATGACTAAGCGAAAACAGGTTTTTAAAATGATAATTTTTTTGTAGAGTGCCTTCGGAAAGTATTCACACCCCTTGACTTTTTCCACATTTTGGTTTTAATTGTCACATTTTTAGTGAACGATCTACACAAAAAAATATAAGATTTGTCCAAAAAATTATGAAAAATAAAACACTAATATATCTTGATTAGATATGTATTCAACGCTGAGCCAATACATTTTAGAATCACCTTTGCCAGCAATTACAACTGACTATTCTGGGTAGGTCTCTAAGAATTTTCCATACCTGGATTGTGCAACATTTGCACATTATGCTTTTCAAAATTTGTCAAGCTCTGTTAAATTGGTTGTTGATCATTGCTTGACAACCATTTTCAGGTCTTGCCATTGATTTTCAAGTAGATTTAAGTCAAATTGACTTTGATTTAAGTCAAAACATTCACTGTTTTCTTGGTAAGAAACTCCAGTGTAGATTTGACCTTGTGTTTTAGGTTATTGTCCTGCTAAAGAGTGAATTAATCTCACAGGGTCTGGTGGAAAGCAGTCTGAACCAGCTTTTCCTCTAGGATTTTGATTGTGCTGAGCTCTATTGCATTTATTTTTTATCCTGAAAAACTCCTAAGTCCTAAACGATTAAAGGCATACCCATAACATGATGCAGCCACCACCATGCTTGAAAATTTGAAGAGTGGTACTGTCCTCAGTGTTGTATTTGCCCCAAACATAACACTTTGTATTCAAGACAAAAAGTTAATACTGTAATTTTTTACAGTATTACTTTAGTGCCTTATTCCAAACAGGATGCATGTTTTGGAATATTTGTATTTTGTACAGGTTTCTTTCGTTTCACTCTGTCAATTAGGTTAGTATTGTGGAGTAACTACAATGTTGTTGATCCATCCTCATTTTTATCCTATCACACCATTCAACTCTGTAACTGTTTTAAAGTCACCATTGGCCTCATGGTGAAATCCCTGAGCGGCTTCCGTCCTCTCTGGCAACTGAGTTAGGAAGGACACCTGTATTTTTGTAGTGACTGGGTGTATTAATACACCATCCAAAGTGTAATTAATAAATTCACCATGCTCAAAGGGATAAGCTTTTTTTTGACTGAGGGACATTACAGATATTGTACATGTGGGGATACAGAAAATGAGGTTAAACACTATTATTCCATACAGTGAGTCCATGCAACTTATTATGTAACTCATTAAGCACATTTTTACTCCTGAACTTATTTAGGCTTGACATAAAAGGGGTTAAATACTTATTGACTCAAGACATTTAACTGTTTCATTTTGAATGAATTTGTTTTTAAAAAGAATGAAAAACTGAATTCCACTTTGACATTATGAGGTATTGTGTGTAGGCCAGTGCCAAAACCAATCGTAATGTAATCGATTTTAAATTCTGGCTGTGAACACAACAAAATTTGAAAAAAGTAAAGGTGTGTAAATAACTTACTTTCTGAAGGCACAGTATTTACCTAAACTATCTCGTATCTCTGGACATTGATCTGGTACTCCCTGTATAATATATAGCTCCATTCTTGTGTAATTAATTCCATTCCTCTTGTGTTACTTATAAAAATAAATACTCTGCATCCTTGGGAAAGGTTCAAAGCAAGCATTTCACAGTAAAGTCTACACCAGCTCTATTCGGTGCATGTGACAAAAAAAGTATTTTCATTTCATAAAAAAAATGCCATGTAAATAAAGCTAGCTATGTATAACGATATAACGTTACTTTGAGATCTGGGCATGGACCCACTGCACTGCAGTACCTCCGCAGACCCAACTTTGAGAAGTCCTGTTGTAGAGAACACAATTATGAGCTTTAGAAGCCTTTCACCATCATTGGCCTAGAGTTAACTAGGTATCTCCCAACAATGATAACTCACCTGCAGAACAGTTGTGTCACAGATACGTTACTGGGTGGAACTGGATTCTGTACCTTGCTAGCTACCGTTAGCTAGCCACCTTTATTTAGTAACCTTGTCCTCTTCTTTGACTAACTAGCTAAATAACTGACCTGTGTAGGCTACACAAGTATATAAGCACGAACACTATCTGTCTTGACTGGCTAACAAGATTTTAATTTGGACAATTGTGTGACCGCTAACTAGCTAAGCTATCAACGAAAATAACAGAAAGCATCAGAAATTCGAAATAGCTAATTTCGTGGCACATTCATGTTGCTCATTCTGGCGGGAAAACCATCGCGTGCAACCCGAACCATGCTCTGCCTGCATCATGTTATAATCAGTCATCACAAAAGAGTACTCTGCTGCACAATATTTCATCAAGTGTGTGGTTGCAATGTTTAGTCAACATTTTTATCAGTGCATAGTTCCATAGATTATCTAGCCGATGTATAATCAATAGTATTCACTGTAGCCCATACATAACGCATATACGTTTTTTTTGTTGTTTCTGTATTTATTGATTTACATTAGACTAAGCTAAAGAGTCGCCCAAACAGCGTTTAGTTAGGCTTGCACACAGTAGGAAAGGACAACGCCTTTTTGCACTTACATTGTTTTTTTGTTGCAACATTCCTGGTTTTAAGCAATTTACCGAAACAATGCACAGGTATAAATGCATGCCCATGTTATTGCGTGAGAGATAGGTCATCCGGATGAACTTTTGTGAACCTTAGCCGAGTCACCCCGAATGCTATTTTGTCAGGGACAGACTGACATGGAGTACACCAATAAGAGGGCCTCAGAATGAAAAAGAAATATTAAAATAACCAATCACCGCATTCATGGGCAAGTCTCGGGGAGCTGCCTCTTGCGTGCCAGGAATTACAATAGAAATCTCTGAACTCACTTTGTCATCTAGGCTAAATGTCGTTACGTGTGTACTTGTGCATAGTCACTGCATCGAATTATTTGTAAGATTGGAACATAATTCTTTCCTGGATTCACATTAGGTGTATTTATTGAAAATATAAATGGAGGATAAAGGGGAGAACGGACAAGCTGTAAAATACTACCGACTGTCAGAAATCGAGGAACAGAATACGTTCAAGAGTACATGGATTATAATCAATTTTAAGGTCTACGATGTTACCAAATTTCTGGAAGAGGTGAGAAAGTTAGGCTACACGAATGGTTCATATTATAGCCCATCAAATGTTACTTGATTTAGGCTAATGTCCATATGGCAACAGTCAACTAAACCAGTGTTTCTCAAGCCTAGGACCAGGATTTCTCAGCAATCATCCAAGGCTTAATTTCAGATAGGCCTACAATTGTGTGAACATCACATAAATCATTTTTATGTGAGGATAGTAACGTCACATTGTAGCATGAATAACTATCGGACCATTCTCTAGCAATCAAACTTGCTGAGGGTTTGTAGTATTTTGGTTCCCGGTAGCCAGCAGATTAAGACCCTACCATTATGCTTGTTTACACTGAGCTGCACTGGGGTCGGAACGCAATCATGGTTGCATTAAGACACTGTGGAGCCAGCGCTTGATGTGGGTCGGAAAACGTACCTCAATGCAGGGATGGGATATGCCACTGTACTCCAAATTGTACCGTTATCCACACTGATACATTGAGAAGATTTAAATACTGCTAGTTGTCCCAGAAAACTGCCCTTTTTGTCCTCGTGCTAACTAGCAGTAGCCACATGGAATGGAACTTGCGTTGAACAACAAAGGAGCTGATTAGCTGACACTGCCATTCCTAAATGGCCTACTTCTAGCTAGCATGAGGACGAGAAGGTCAGTTTCCAGGAAGACTAACAGTATTTCAATCTTCTCTGTGTATAACATTCTGAGTATTTCACAGATGAAATGTCAAGGATCATAGGGTTTCCAAATGGACTGTTCTAAATTGGTTCATAGCACATAGCCCTAATTAACTAAATGTATACAAATATGATTGGTCCAAGTCAGCTGTAGTGTTTTAAGAAGGTATCTTGAAAACAGTTTATAGTGGAATTTGGGGAATCCTTATTTAGGCCAATAACACGCAGTCAATAGGTCAAGCATGACAAATCTTACTGTTCCATTAATAAATATTTGAACCTGTGTACAGTCTCCAAATGTAGGTGTGTGTTCTAGACATTTTATGTTTCTGTAATATGCAAAAAAATACTGTGTTACATTATTGCTTCCGGTCCTCTCCTTGCCCAATTGTCCATTTGTCTACAGTTTAACATTAGCATGATTGAGAATTAAACAGTGGTATGCCCTCAATAAGCCTAAATTGCTTGAAAAGAACTACTCTGACATGTACAGTATATTACAGCACCCGGGTGGAGAGGAGGTCTTGAGGGAACAGGCAGGTGGCGATGCCACGGAGAGCTTTGAAGACGTCGGGCACTCATCAGATGCCAAGGAGATGGCTGCCAACATGGTCATTGGAGAACTGCATCCAGTAAGCACTCTTCATGTTTCAAATATGCCTTTTAAAAGCTTTACCTAACTTTTGTCTCTGGCAATCAGAAACGGGGGTTCTACCGAGTGTTATTGCAGTATCCCAAAACCCCATAATATGGTGTTATTTGGTCATGGGGAAGAGAGGTATGTTTATGGTACTACAGTGTAAATGCTCTAATTTGACATTACTACAGTATACTAACAACCTGTATACAAAATTCTTTGTAGCACTTGCGGTACTGGTAGTGTTTGTCTTAATGAAATCCAAAAGTAATTCATAGGTTGTTATTGTTTCTAAGTAAGTACCCGTCATCTTCTTTACCATAAAATGAAGTTGTATAGGTTTCAGAGTTGGCAGACAAATTCTCCTCTCTTTTGAGGCATGAGACTGGATTGTTAGAATACAATATGGTATTGTACTTGTGTTGTCCGCCCTGTTGTGTTCATTGAATATAAGCATACTGACATTGGCTACCCTTCCATTCTCTTTTTGTCATCTTGATTGAAGGCATATGACCAAGATGTTGTGTAGGACGTTTCAGTGGTCCCATAGTCCTGCTCTGGCAGTGTTATACTGAGTGGCTGATGTGACACTCGGTAGCTCTACATTTTGTCTGTTTTGGTGAACTGCTTTCCTGCAGAGTATAGAAATAATTTAGTTCTCAACCTTCATTAGGGTTGCAAAGGGTCTGAACTTTTCTGTAAATTTCCTTAATTTTTCCGGAAATGTTCCTTTGTAAGTTAAGACTGGGAATTTTGCTTAAATTCATCAAAAAAGTTAGCTTATAACCGTGAACCTTTTTTGGGGGATATACATAAGGAAATTCTATGTCTTGTGGCATATTTTGGTTAAACAATCCCAAATTCAATGGAATTGCAAACCTCTGGGTGCATTCTTCCATCATTCAGTGCATTCTTCCATCACATGTACAGCTGATTCTCAAGATCTTGCACACTAATGAGATGCTATTGAGCCCACACTACTATACTGTCTGAGCCAAGGACTACATGCTTTCTGGTAAGTTTTGATTACAATACTGGGTGGGGTGGATATATTTTATATAACAAACATGATTTTTTGTTAACTAGTAAATAGTGGTCTACAGCAAAGTGTGTTTAAATCATTTCTAACTTGTTAATAATTTCTGCTAGTTAGTTTTCGCTACCATGTGGGTTTTAGCATGCTTGAGCCTGCAAATTGATGAGTGTTAATTCACCTGTTTCCATACATGTTTCATTGTAAAACATTTATCTTACAAAGGAGTTGTTTTAATCTAACTGCTTAACTATCTGTACATGGAATTGTATATTTTATTTTTTACACTTTTTTTTCTTTTAATCTTCACAGGAAAATGCCACTGGCACTATCTGATTTGTGGAGACATTTCACTGCAGCTAATGTAGAATGAAAAGCTGTGTACATTTGCAAATACTGTGCCAAATAATATGTGAAGAATTCAACAAAGATGCAGAATCATCTGGCCAAGTGCATAAAGTTTCCTGAAACCTATAGCAGTAGCCATTGCACGGATTGAGGGAGACAATGCCATCCTGTCTGATGTTCAGACTCTGCTTGCAGATGTAAGAGAAGAAATCCGTACTGCTCTACCCACTTCCTCCAAGCAGGGGAAACTGCATTTCTGAAATACATCAAAAAGCATGAAGACCTCTGCCTGAAGCCCATACACACATGTTGGACCCCAAGTATGCTGGCAAGAGCATCCTGTCTGGTGCGGAAACCAACAAGGCCTATGGTGTCATCACTACCGTGTCTTGCCACCTTGGCCTGGATGAGGGCAAGGTTCTTGGCAGTCTTTGGGATGGAGATGCAATATGGCAGTCGTGCCAACATATCTCATCAGCCACCTGGTGGAAGGGACTTTGTGGATCTCAGGCTCTTTCCCCTATTGCCTCCATCATCCTCCAAATCCCACCAACATCAGTTGCCTCAGAACGCAACTGGTCCTTGTTTTGGAACACACACAACAAAGCACGCAACAGGCTGACCAATACAAGGGGAAAATTGGTGGCCATCCAGGCAAACTAAAGGTTTTTTGAGCCTGAAAATGAGCCATCCTCAACAAGGTTGGAAAATGACAGTGAAGATGATGCCTCAGAGTCTGATGTTCAAGAGGTGGACATTGAGGAGGTCCAGGGAGAAGACATGGAAACCTGAGAGGAAGACAACCAAACCTTTATTTTCTAGACTATCATTTTACAGATGTATGTTGAAAATGTTTTTGGGAGATGCGATGGATCATTGGGGATCATTCAATATTCCCTTTCTTTTGTTGTTCAGTGAAGTCATCCCATGTGAAGTCAACTCATTTAATTAAAGTTAAATTCCTAACTAAATTGTTGTTTTTTAAAATTTCTATTGGAAGGATTTAATTATTTGCAATTATGTCTACTTATGATAAGGTAAAAGGTTTATGGTTCTGTCTCCATATGATATGGTAAATATATCCAATGCAAAAAACATCTACATTTAAATGGTATTAATATTAATTTGCATATATTCCCATTAATTCCCATATATTCCTGTTAATTCCCACAGAAAATTTCCCAAAATGTGCAACATTAGCCTTCATCCACGTCTAGTGTAATCAAAAGGGGAAAGAAGGCCTGGTCTTATTTTTTTGGTTTATGCCTGCCAACTCATAGCATAATAAACAACCTCTCCCTCTCTTCCTTCCTCTCTCTTGTGTAGGATGATCGGCCAAAGATGGTCAAACCTTCAGTAAGTAAAACAACGATCTCAAATGTGAAAAGTTACGCTACTCAAATTTCAGCACACATAGTAAGGTGTAACCATATGTTTTTGCTCCGACGATAATAAGTCACCGACATTTCGATGGCAAGCTGCCTTCATCAAGGTTTATTTTGATAACTGTAGTTCACATGTACAGTACATATAAAACAATACAATTAATCATAAAGATAGGTCAACTCAAAGATAGAGATATCCATGTAAAGATTTGTGAGGTCTTACAGACTTTCCTTTTCTAACAGGAGTCACTTGCCACCACAATCGAGGAAACCTCAAGGTATGTAGGCACCCCTGATGCCATTTTCATATTCTTGGTTTTGAATCGGGTTTAAACAAAACTGATTAAAATCAGAATTTATTTTAGCCAGTTTGCATCTGCATGAGCTATGGATATTGTCTACATTGTAGAATTATAGTGAAGACATCAAAACTATGAAATAACACATATGGAATCATGTAGTAACCAAAGAAGTGTTAAACAAGATTTTAGGTTCTTAAAAGTAGTCACCCTTTGCCTTGACGACAGCTTTGCACACTCTTGGCATTCTCTCAACCAGCTTCATGAGGTAGTCACCTGGAATGCATTTCAAGTAACAGGTGTGCCTTAAGTTAATGTGTGTGTTTGATGCATTTGAGACAATCAGTTGTGTTGTGACAAGGTAGGGGTGGTATACAAAAGATAATCCTATTTGGTAAAATACCAAGTCCATATTATAGCAAGAACAGCTCAAATAAGCAAAGAGAAACGACAGTCCATCAATACTTTAAGACATGAAGGTCAGTCAATCCGGAAAATTAAAAGAACTTTGAAAGTTTCTTCAAGAGCAGTCGCAAAAACCATCAAGCGCTATGATGAAACTGGCTCTCATGAGGACCGCCACAGGACAGGAAGACCCATAGTTACCTTTGCTGCAGAGGTTAAGTTCATTAGAGTTACCAGCCTCAGAAATTGCAGCCAAAATAAATGCTTCACAGAGTTCAAGTAACAGACACGTGTCAACATCAGCTGATCAGAGGAGACTGTGTGAACCAGGCCTTCATGGTCAAATTGCTGCAAAGAAACACGAGCAATGGACATTAGACCATTGGAAATCTGTCCTTTGGTCTGATGAGTCCAAATGTGAGAACTTCAAGACTGTTGGAAAATGTGAGAACTTCAAGACTGTTGGAAGCTGGTTGAGAGAATGCTACTTTGAAGAACCTAAAATTCAAAACATATTTTGATTTGTTGAACACTTTTTTTGGTCACTACATGATTCCATATGTGTAATTTCATAGTTTTGATTTCTTAACTATTATTCTACAATTTAGAATATATTGAATGAGTAGGTGTGGCCAAACTTTTGACTGATTAAAAAATTCTATGGGATGATTTTTGAAGTGCAGGTTAGTCCTGGAATCTGGCAGAACTATTGTTTGCTATTCTATGACATTAGTGTTTGTCATTTTTGTACCGTTTCCGCTGTCCGTTTTACTGATGTACTGTATCTGAGTTCTTGTTCTTCCTCTACCCTCAACAGTTGGTGGTCAAACTGGTTGATCCCCGGTTTGGCTGCGGCAGGCATAACGGTTATGTACCGCATGTACACGTCCGTGGAGCAGTGACCGTGCCATCGGTCCATCACCTTTGCCAATCAAATGAAAATCACAATCACTGGCTACAAAATGACCACTACAGAGCCTGCATTTGACCCCTGAGAAACCACTGCTAGTTTTGGGGATTTGCACAGCTCATATGCAGCATTGCAATATCCACGATTCATTTAATGTTTTTCATCCAATCACTCGGCATCATGGTAATGAAGGCATATACTTTTGTTATTGTGTTATTCTTATTTTTCCTCTCCTGATTTACATATTGATATTTTAGACAGATTAACATGAATGTATTGAGAATGTCAAATTTGTTATTATGTTATTGTAATATCTTACGATTCACTATTACTCGAACATACTGCAACCCTGCGATTGAAAGTGAAAATTGTAGTTTAGCTTAAAAGAGCAGGCTATGACAACTTACCTGTGCATAGCTACACTAAATTTACCTTCATTTTGGAATGGAACTAATGAGTCTGCAGCTCAACCCACCGCCATTCAAATCATAAAGGCTCAGGTTACATAATGTTTTGCATTAGCTGTCTTTTTAAAAATCAATATGCATATAGCATGAGACATACATTGTGCAATTTAAAGTATGTCAGTAGAGTACTGTGTGCATAGTATATGCTATAAAGAGTGAATGAGTTCATTTAACATCAATATGCAAAACTGTAGAACCAATGGTTCCACATTTCCGGTGCCATTGGTATCAACATTCCTTAGACCAAGTAGGCCAAAAGCTTGCATTGTGCAACGACTAAGTGGGGATTAAGTTAACCCAATGTGACTTCCCTTGAACCGTACAATGTGTTTTTTTTTTTATGGAAAATATCCTGGTTGTCCCTACTTGCTGCTAATGTGTGTTAGGAGCTCGCCACTGAATGTTCTAATCAACAGTCAATCAAATGTAATTGTACAGCGGCCATTTTAGTTTTTTCAATAAAATGATTCATAAAAGTGTTACAGTTGTCTAATTTTACCATAAATATATATATTTTTGCAGTGGTACACGGTGGATATTAAACCATCAAAAGTATGCTAATTTGTCACATGCCTTACTTTATTATCACACTTTGAATAGGTATTCTTTTTGCAAAACCCACCTCTGTGCAGGCTCATTATACTGTTAAGTTTGTACTTGTAGATGGTGATAGAGCACCATCTACTGGACAAAAAGTTGCTGTGCTGATGAAAGTTTTATTATAGAGCCAACACCTAGGATTTTGCTTGTCATCAGGAAATCTTTGGTTGTTCACGCAATCTCACTTGTGTCAGTAGTTATAACCGATTAGCTAATACAGCTTTTTAAAATGTGTTTTATATATTTTTTGCTTTATGGAGATAGTGATAGGCCTAGATTTGAATAAGGGGGAGACTGAGAGAGAGGGACAACTTTTCACTTTCATAGTCTGGATGAAACAGTAACAGAAGTACGGACAAACATTGATACATTTGATATAATCTACACAGAGACACAAAATAGGCCATTTGATGACATGCGAGTCCGCAGATATGAAAATAACAGTACGTATTAGGTGTTCTTGTTACAAATGGGCACGTTTCCACTAAATTCACCAATTTTAGTTTATTCTAAGCTGCATCTGATTCACTCTTGTGGACAGATGGGCTGGGTATCCAAGATTGCAAAGATTGGAGGCTCAATAGGCTCTAATTGGATCCCCAGACAGATTCATGTAAGATTATCCCTGTTTCGTTCCGTTTGCTTCCGTTTAAGAAACATTTTTCAACAGAATTGGCAGAATTAATACACCCCTGATCACACGCAAACAGGTCATTTTCATAGCAGCCACATAAAAACAGTATCATCACTTTGGTCGTTGTATATATAATTCCTTCTCGCAACTATCTATGTGCTCCCCTCTCACCTTTTCCCTTCGCTTGTGGATTTCAGTGCACAACACATCAGCTGTCACATCAGCTGTTTAGGCTAAACTAGCTAACGTTAGCTGCATTCACTAGCTAAGTGAAAGTTTTAAAAAGCTAGCTGACTCTCTCTAGCTTCTCCTTAATTTTGGAAGAAATGTATTGGTTCAAAACTGTTCAACTATTGTCTTTCTCTCTTTTTTTATACTTTGTTTTTATTGTAGGAACACAAAGAAATTACAAATAAAGTAAAATAAAAGAACAAAAATGATCTGGCAGTAACAGTGCACTTCATACCTTCATCATCATATCATATTAGTTACATTAGCATCTTTGAATTAGACCTTTTCCAAGTATGAAACCCATTTCTCCCAGTATTCCTGACCTCTCTCCTGTTGAGTTCTTAAAGCAAAGGTCATACGCTCCATGTGGTGTATTTCTTCTACAATGTCTATCCATTGTGTTACTGTGGGAGGGTCTTTTTGTAGCCATTTCCTAGTGATAGCCTTTTTACTGGCTGCCAGTAGGACCTTCAAGAGGTACTTTTCTCTATTGTGTAAGTTATCTGGTATTTCACCCAAGTCCAATGTTAGATCTTATTTCTCCCCAGTAAGTTTCGATTGCGGGGCAGGACCAAAAGATATGAGAGTGGTCCGCCCTCAATAGACCGCATTCTCTCCAACAAGGGTGTGGTGAGCCAATCTGTTTTGATTTCAGTTTAGGTGTTATGAAGAAACGTATAACATTCTTCCAACAGAATTCTCTCCATGACCTTGAGTTGGTGGAGCTTTGTTGAGTCTCTAATATGTTCAACCATGTTTCATCAGTTATTTCAATGTTAAGTTCCTCCTCCCATTTCTTTTTAATATAGTTTGTAGAATGTTTCTTTGAGGATTGAATACCCAAGTAGAGATTTGAAATCATTTTTTTGTTACTCCCCAAGTTGTATGCGTTAGTGAATACTTTGATTAATTTTGGAGGTGCTCGAGGGTCAGTCACTTTTATCTCCCTTAAGAAATAGTGTCGGACTTGTAGGTATCTGTAAAAATCTTGTTTATCCAAGCCATGTTTTTTACTTAAGTCCTGGAAGTGATCTAGGTTCCCATTCCTTATAATTGTACTGAATGATGTGATGCCTTTCTGCGTCCATTGTTTAAATCTGCTGTCCTGAGTTGCAGGGATGAAGCTGGGGTCGTATGCGGGCCAACTCAGCAGTTTGATCTCTCTGTCTAAATTATTTTGCTTAACTACCCTAAACCATGTCTTCGGAGAGAAATTAATCCACTGATTTTGTCTATTGTATATTTCTTTTACCATGTCCTTATTTCCCAAAACTGACTGTATGGGTATCCCTGTCAAAGTAGTCTCGATGTCTTTCCATTTAGATTCGTATTCTGAATTGCACCAACAAACCAGGGGTCTCAATTGGGCTGACACATAATAATCTTTTAGGTTTGGTAAGGCCATACCCCCACAGTTTTTTGGTAATTGTAATGTTGTATATCTAGTTCTTGGTCTCTTACTGTTCCAGATAAACCTTGATATCCGTTTATCCCATTCCCTAAACTGTTTAGGTGGGATTTCTATGGGCAGTGATTGGAACAAATACAATAACCTCGGCAGGATGTTCATTTTGATTGTTTCAATTCTACTACTAAGATCTAAGGGAGGTGAGTTCCACCTGTCTAGGTCATCATATATTTCCTTGTTGATGTGATCGTAATTCATGCAATAGAGTTTGGGTGTATCTTTTGGTAGATATACTCCAAGATATTTAATGGATGAAGAGGTCCAGGTGAAGTTATACCTACTCTTCAACTCTTCCTGTGGGGTATAATTATATACTAGGGCTTGGGTCTTGTGTACGTTAAGCACATACCCTGAATATGTTCCAAATGTTTGTAGAACATCCATCAATCTAGGTACGCTTGAGCCTGGGTCTTTAAGGAATAACAGAACGTCATCAGCATACATGCATATCTTATGTTCACTGTCTCTTATTGTTATTCCCTCTAAGGTTGGGTCCTGTCTTATTGCCTGTGCTAATGGTTCGAGGTACAAGGAAAAGAGCGTGGGTGAAAGATTACAGCCTTGTCTTGCCCCTCGCTCTAATTTTATCGTTTGTGTCAAATGTCCATTTATCTTTATTCTAGCGGTCGGACATGAATACAGTGTTTTGATGCACTGTATCACTTCTTTGTTGAAACCAAATCTTTCCATAACTTGGAATAGGTAACCCCATCCCACTGAATCAAATGCTTTTTCTGCATCTAGACTGATTAATATTGCACTTGTCTTATTCTGAGTAATGTGGTCCATGACATGTAGTGTTCTCCTTATATTGTCCTGTGTCTGCCTATTTTGTATGAAACCAGTTTGATCTCCGTCAATCAATTCTGGGATTATGTTCTCCATTCTTTTGGCAATTATTGATGCATATAGTTTATAATCTGTGTTAAGAATTGCGATAGGTCTATATGAACTGCATTCTTTCTTATCTTTACCCTCTTTTGGGATTACAGATATGATGGCCTGTCACGTTCCTGACCTGTTTTTCCTTTTTCTTGTATTTATTTAGTTGGTCAGGGCGTGAGTTGGGGTGGGTTGTCGATGTGTTATTTTCTATGTTGGGATGTTCGTGTTCGGCCGGGTATGATTCTCAATCAGAGACAGCTGTCAATTGTTGTCCCTGATTGAGAATCATACTTAGGCAGCCTGGGTTTCACGTGTGTTTTGTGGGTGTTTGTTCTCGTGTCAGTGTTCGTACCACACGGGACTGTTTTCGGTTTTGTCACGTTTGTTGTTTTTTGTATGTGTAAGTGTTCAGTTTATGTTCATTAAAATATGACCACTTTCCACTTTGCGTTTTGGTCCGATCCATGCTCCTCCTCTGAGGAGGAGAACGACTTCGACAGCCGTTACAGAAACACCCACCACAAAAGGATCAAGCAGAGTGAGAACAGACAGCAGCAGAGACCGAGGACACAGGACTCGTGGACTTGGGAGGAGATCCTGGACGGCAAAGGACCCTGGGCTCAGCCAGGGGAATATCGCCGTCCCATGGCGGTTGGAGGCAGCGAAGGCAGAGAGGCGCTGGTATGAGGAGGCAGCGCGGCGACGCGGTTGGGAGCCCGAGAGTCAGACCCCAAAATTTCTTGGGTGGGGGCACACGCGGAGTGTGGCATAGCCGGGTAGGTTACCTGAGCCAACTCCCCGTGCTTACCGTGGAGTGAGAGGGCGTAGTACTGGTCAGACACCGTGTTATGCGGTGAAGCGCACGGTGTCCCCAGTACGCGTGCTTAGTCCAGTGCGGGCTATTCCACCTCGCCGCACTGGTAGGGCTAGGTTGGGCATCGAGCCGGATGTCATGAAGCCGGCCCAACGCTTCTGGCCTCCAGTGCGTCTCCTCGGGCCGGCATACATGGCACCAGCCTTACGAATGGTGTCCCCGGTTCGCCAGCATAGCCCAGTGCGGGCTATTCCACCTCGCCGCACTGGCAGGGCTACGGGGAGCATTCAACCTGTTAAGGTTGGGCAGGCTCGGTGCTCAAGAGCGCGTGTCCTCAAGAGCGCGTGTCCTCCTTCACGGTCCGGTATACCCGGTGCCACCTCCACGTACCAGTCCACCGGTGGCAGCCCCCCGCACCAGGCTGTCTCTCAGGGTTCTCTCTACAGCTGCTCCCACCTGTCCAGCGCTGTCAGAGCCTTCCTCCTCTCCAGCGCAGCCAGTGCCTACACCACGCACCAGGTCTACAGTGCGTCTCAGCCGGCCAGAGTCTGCCGTCTGCCCAGCGGCGCCTGTACTGCCCGTCTGCCCAACGCCGTCTGAAATGTCTGCCTGCCCAGCGCTGTCTGAACTGTCTGCCTGCCCAGCGCTGTCTGAGCTGCCTGCCTGCCCAGCGCTGTCTGAACTGCCTGCCTGCACAGCACCGTCAGAGCTGTCCGTCTGTCCCGAGTCGTCAGAGCGGTCCATCTGACCCGAGCCGTCAAAGCCGCCCGTCTGTCCTGAGCCTTCAGAGCCGTCCGCAAGACAGGAGTCGCTAGAGCCGTCCGCCAGACAGGAGCCATTAGAGCCTTCCGCCAGACAGGATCAGCCAGAGCCTTCCGCCAGACAGGATCAGCCAGAGCCTTCTGCCAGACAGGATCAGCCAGAGCCATCCAGCCAGGACCAGCCAGAGCCGTCCAGCCAGGACCAGCCAGAGCCGTCCAGCCAGGACCAGCCAGAGCCGTCCAGCCAGCCATGAGCAGCCAGAGCCGACAGCCAGCCATGAGCAGCAAGAGCCGCCAGCCAGCCATGAGCAGCAAGAGCCGCCAGCCAGCCATGAGCAGCAAGAGCCGCCAGCCAGCCATGAGCAGCAAGAGCCGCCAGCCAGCCATGAGCAGCAAGAGCCGCCAGCCAGCCATGAGCAGCAAGAGCCGCCAGCCAGCCATGAGCAGCCAGAGCCGCCAGCCAGCCAGGATCCGTCAGAGCCAGCCAGCCAGGATCCGTCAGAGCCAGCCAGCCAGAATCCGTCAGAGCCAGCCAGCCAGGATCCGCCAGAGCCAGCCAGCCAGGATCCGCCAGAGCCAGCCAGCCAGGATCCGCCAGAGCCAGCCAGCCAGAATCCGCCAGAGCCAGCCAGCCAGGATCCGCCAGAGCCAGCCAGCCCGGATCCGCCAGAGCCAGCCAGCCCGGATCCGCCAGCCAGCCAGGATCCGCCCCTCATTCCGGTGTTGTCCCTCATTCCGGTGTTGCCCCTCAGTCCGGTGTTGCCCCTCAGTCCGGTGCTGCCCCTCAGTCCGGTGCTGCCCCTCAGTCCGGTGCTGCCCCTCAGTCCGGTGCTGCCCCTTAATCCAGTGGGGTTAATTTGGAGGGTGGCCATTGGGAGGAGGCCAAGGATGCGGGGTTTGACTATGGTGGGGTGGGGACCACGACCAGCGCCAGAGCCGCCACAGACGCCCACCCAGACCCTCCCCTAGACTTTATGCTGGTGCGCCCGGAGTTCGCACCTTAAGGGGGGGGGGTTATGTCACGTTCCTGACCTGTTTTTCCTTTTTCTTGTATTTATTTAGTTGGTCAGGGCGTGAGTTGGGGTGGGTTGTCTGTGTTATTTTCTATGTTGGGATGTTCGTGTTTGGCCAGGTATGATTCTCAATCAGAGACAGCTGTCAATCGTTGTCCCTGATTGAGAATCATACTTAGGCAGCCTGGGTTTCACGTGTGTTTTGTGGGTGTTTGTTCTCGTGTCAGTGTTCGTACCACACGGGACTGTTTTCGGTTTTGTCACGTTTGTTGTTTTTTGTATGTGTAAGTGTTCAGTTTATGTTCATTAAAATATGACCACTTTCCACTCTGCGTTTTGGTCCGATCCATGCTCCTCCTCGTCTGAGGAGGAGAACGACTTCGACAGCCGTTACATGGCCTCTCTCCATGACGGTGGGAGACCACCCTCCCTCAGAGTCCAGTTAAAACAGGCCTTAAGTAGAGGTGTTAGTTGTTCTCTGAAGGTCTTGAACCATTCTGAAGGGAAGCCATCAGTGTCTGGAGACTTGTTGACTTTTTGTTGAGATATTGCTTTATTAATTTCTTCGGTGGATATTTCTAAAGGTAGTCTATCATTTTGCTCTGTCCCGATCAAGTGAGTTCAAAAAGTGCTCTATTGTCTGTGCATCTGCCTTCTCTGGTTGCTTGTACAGATTTGTGTAATATGATTCAAATGCATTCTGTATTTCATCTAATTTGCATGTGATCTTTTTTGTTTTGGGGTCTTTTATTTTAAAAATGGTATTCTGTGCTTGTTGTTTCCTGAGTGTCCATGCTAGTAATTTGGTTGCCTTTGAGCCTGCTTCATAATATCGTTGTTTCAGGAACCTAAGCTTTTTCTCTACTTCTTCTCTATAAATCTGGTCAATTTCCTGTTTTACCTTTTGAATCTCTCGTAATATAAGAGGGTCTTTGTATTGACTATGAGATCGTTCTAAGTTTCTTAGGGTTTCCTGTAATTTCAGCATTTTCTGTGCTTTAATCTTTTTCTTGAGAGACGATGTGGCTATGATTTTTCCTCTAATAACCGCCTTAGCTGCATCCCACAGTATAGCAGGAGATACTTCCCCATTATCATTATTCTCCAGATAGATGTTCAATTCTGTCTTTATTGATTCATTGAATGCTGGATCATTCAGCATGCTTGTATTAAGTCTCCATGTAGTATTTCTTGGTTTGCTATCAAGGTGTAGAATGAGGTAAACTCCATTATGATCTGATAAGTCGCTCTGCCCGATCCTACAATCCTTAAGCCTGTGTCTATCTGCACTGTACATAAAAAAGTAGTCTAACCTGGAGTATTCAGTGTGGCGGGCTGAGTAAAAAGTATATTCCTTATCGGTCTTGTGGGTGTCACGCCATACATCGAGCAGTCCTAGATCCTGCAGTATCCTATTGATCTTTTTGGCAACTAGGCTCATTTTCCTATTTTGATTTGTGCTGTCCAATTTTGAGTTTAGAATTGTGTTAAAATCCCCTCCACAGATAAGAGTGCCAGTGGTTTCTGTGGCAATTAAATCAAACACCTTCCTATAGAAGACCATGTCACTCCCTGGGGGTTCGTATACATTAAATAATGTAACTTCCTTGTTATCCAGTTTACATTTAACAAGTATAAATCTACCCTCCTTGTCTTTTATTTCTGACATAAAATCCAAATTAACTGAATTTGGGATCAAGATTGCAACTCCCCTTCTACCCATTTTGTAAGAAGAAAAAAAAGTGTTCCTATATCCCATTTTCTTGAGTTTCTCGTGTTCAGGTGTGGATAAGTGAGTTTCCTGACAGAATGGTATGTCAACTCTCTCCCTTACTTCTCTTGATGGCACTCCCCAGTCCGTTTACATTGAGACTTATGACCTTAAATTCCCGATGATGCATCGATATATAAAAAAAAAAACTGTGCACCATATCTGCCTGCTTATCATGAACCTAAAAATGAACGAAAATTCAAGAACGATAATAAGGTAAACCAAAGTGGGAAAGTACTTTGGTATTTGGACTCCCATGTCAGAAGACTGTCTCTTGCCTCTGGGGTTTGAGGGGATGAGCCTGTCCGCAGGATGGGCCCCTCGCTCAGATATGAAAATGCGTGACGTAGTCACAAACAAGACCTGGTGGAAGCGAAAATAATAAGGGCGCCTATTTCGTCGCTTATACACATCGGTTAATTACAAGTGAAAACTATATCGGTCATGCGTGCATATCATGAATCATCCCCTTGATATGCCCTTCTGTCGCTACGTTGTCAATGTGTCATTAATCCTTAAGCTAATATATATGTTAATAACGTGATGCTACTTAATGTGTTCATAAAGAACACATGCTTTTGGGTACTCACCCTTGTTCAGCATTGGGGGAAAATAGGGGAGATATTTTATCTATTGCAATGTCAACCGTAACAACCCAAAGTCTTAACAGCTGCGGTAACTATTAATTCTGTTAAATCCGATTCGGTGTCTTTCATCTTCCCGTTGGAAATGCCTGAGTCTCTCTCGGATGTGAACGTCCTCTCGCCGAGATGGTTTCCCTCTTTCTCCATGACCTTGCTTGTTGACAACGATCCATGGGAGAGCCTGCTCGAGTCTTTCCGCTGGTGATGTCGCCTTTCTCCTGGCGGTATACTCCACTGGGAAGCTTCAGGTCCTCAGCCGCCTCGTCTGCATGCTCGTATGTAACCGGGCCATTTTTCAGAAATACCCGCATTTTTGCCGGGTATGGTGTTTGGAAGCGAATACCCTTCTCTTTAAGTGCTTTCTTAATGGGGGTGTATTCTTTCCTTCTTTTCAGTATCTCATGATCAAAGAACACTCGTTGGACTTGGAAGTTAACAGGTTTTTTCCAGGTAGCATGTAAAACTTTCTCTTTGACTGAGAATTTTAGGAACCGTATTACTATGGATCTTGGTGGGGCGCCGCTGGGGGGTTTTGAGGCCAGAGCTCGGTGTGCTCTCTCGATTCCCAGGTCAGTGTCGTTGTCAAGTATGTCCTTGAATAGACCCTCCACGAAGTTGGGAATAGAGTCTTTTTCTGCGCCCTCTACTACGTTATAAAGTCTAATGTTGTTTCGACGTGAGAAACCTTCGAGTTCTGTCACTTTTGCCTGTAGTGCATGTTGGCTTTTCAGTGACTGTTCAAGTATTTCCTTGACTGCGAAGTTCCATGTGTCCGTTTCCCCAATGCGCTGTTCTGCGTCCCCCATTCTTGTAGATATGCTGTGAAGTTCTAATTTGTTTTCTTCCAGTTTCTGGTTAATGTCCTTCTTGAACTCATTTAGTTATTTTCTTACATCTTCTCGAAGTTCCTCTCATAAGCCTGTGAGCGCCTCGCGCAATTCCTCCTTCATCACCTCACGAAATGAGGGTTCTTTTGCTGCTGCTATCTTATTTGCGCAAGCATTAGCCATTTCGGGTTCTTCGACGATTATATCTTCTGCTGTCTTGTTACGGGCTGTTGTTGTAGCTCCACGACCTTTTCCTGTTTTCCCCTTTTCCATTTTGCGTAAGTTATTATAATGCTCGGAGTAAATACTTGAATTTGGGGGGGAAATTCCCAACCGATGTGCAGTACGAAAAACTAGGCAGTCATTTCCTAAGTTGCGTCACCGGAAGCCCTGTCTTTCTCTCTTTGAGTCAACTACTCACCACATTGTATGCACTGCAGTGCTAGCTAGCTGTAGCTTTATTATCTGATCTTTTGATTGGTTGGACGACATGTCAGTGCATACTGCAAAAACTCTGATATGTTGGAGGACGTCCTCTGGAAGTTGTCACAATTACTGTGTAAGTCTATGGAAGTGGGTGAGAACCATGAGCCTCCTAGGTTTGTATTGAAGTCAATGTACCCAGATGAGAAAGTAGCTGTCCTTCGGCTACACCATGGTGCTACTCTACAGAGTCCTGCTGAGACTACTGTAGACCTTCATTGCAAAACAGTGTGTTTTAATCAATTATTTGGTGACATGAGTGTTGCCAATATTTAATCTACTTTTATCTCAAAAGGATAACTTTTTAGATGTTTCACTATTTTAATTTTTAATAAATTCACTGAGGAGGATGGTCCTTTTCTGAGGAGCCTACTGTACTTACTTGTGATTATTGTGTACCTACAAAGTACTTTACCCATTCTGACAATCTCATCGTCAGCTTCTGAAAGCGGCATCCAAGTGAGAGAAAAAACACACTAATACACCACAGAGTACATATCTGTAATATCTGCATAAGTACAAGGTTGTCGCTAGTTCTTACACAGGATTTAGCTATTTAAAGTGAAGTGTAACTTTATAGTTACCTATGAGCAATATATATATATAATTACTTATTACTCATTACCAAGTGAAAACGACTACAAAATAAAATTTTATTGTAACATGTAAACAGACCTTACATTTCGTACAAAATAATGATTTTTATTGTTAGATTCATAATTTGATTAATTTGATTAAACAAAGATACAGTGCATTTGAAAACTATTCAGACCCCTTGACTTTTTCCACACTTTGTTACATTACAGCGTTCTAAAATGGGTTAAATAATAGTTTTCCCTCATCAATCTACACAAAATACCCCATTATGACGAAGCGAAAACAGGTTTTTAGACATTTTTGCTAATTCATTCAAAATAAAAACAGCAATACCTTTTTCACATAAATATTCAGACCCTTTGCTATGAGACTCGAAATTGAGCTCAGGTGCATCCTGTTTGCATTGATCATCCTTGAGATGTTTCTACAACTTGATTGGAGTCCACCTGTGGTAAATTCAATTGATTGGACATGATTTGGAAAGGCACACACCTGTCTATATAAGGTCCCACATTTGACAGTACATGTCAGAGCAAAAACCAAGTCATGAGGTGAAAGGAATTGTCCGTAGAGCTCCGAGACAGGATTGTGTCGAGGCACAGATCTGGTGAAGGGTACCAAAATATTTCTGCAGTATTGAAGGTCCCCAAGAACACAGTGGCTTCCATCATTCTTAAATGGAAGAAGTTTGGAAGCACCAAGACTATTCCTAGAGCTGGCACCCAGCCAAACTGAGCAATTGGGGGAGAAGGGTCTTGGTCAGGGAGGTGACCAAGAACCCCATGGTCACTCTGACATGGCTCCAGAGTTCCTCTGTGGAGATGGGAGAATCTTCCAGAAGGACAACCATCTCTGCAGCACTCCACCAATCAGGCCTTTATGGTAGAGTGGCCAGACAGAAGCCACTCCTCAGTAAAAAGCACATGACAGCCCGCGTGCAGTTTGCCAACAGGCACTTAAAGACTCTCAGACCATGAGAAACAAGATTCTCTGGTCTGATGAAACCAAGATGGATCTCTTTGGCCTGAATGCCAAGCGTCACATCTGGAGGAAAGCTGGTACCATCCATACAGTGAAGCATGGTGGAGGCAGTATCAGGCTGTGGAGATATTTGTCAGCGGCAGAGACTGGGAGACTAGTCAGAATAGAGGGAAAAATGAACAGAGCAAAGTACAGAGAGATCCTTGATGAAAACCTGCTCCACAATGCTCAGAACCTCAGACTGGGGGGCGAAGGTTCACCTTTCAACCGGACAACGATCCTAAGCACACAGCCAAGACAACGCAGGAGTGGCTTCGGGACAAGTCTCTGAATGTCCTTGAGTGGCCCAGCCAGAGCCCGGACTTGAATCCGATCTCTGGAGAGACCTGAAAATAGCTGTGCAGCGACGCTCCCAATCTAACCTGACAGAGCTTGAGAGGATCTGCAGAGAGAATGGGAGAAACTTCCCAAATACAGGCGTGCCAAGCTTGTAGCATCATACCCAAGAATACTCGAGACTGTAATCGCTGCCAAAGGTGCTTCAACAAATTACTGAGTAAAGGGTCTGAATATTTATGTAAATGTCATATTTCAGTTGAATATTTTTATACATTTGCAAAATGTCAAAAAAACTATTTTTGCTTTGTCATTATGGGGTATTGTGTGCAGATTGATGTGTAGAAAAATCTATTTAATCCGTTTTAGAATAAGGCTGTAACATAACAAAGTGGAAAAAGTCAAAGGGTCTGAATACTTAAAAAAAAAATCACCTTTATTTAACTAGGTAGGCCAGTTGAGAACAAGTTCTCATTTACAACTGCGACCTGACCAAGATAAAGCAAAGCAGTGTGACAAAAACAACAACACAGAGTTACACATGGGATAAACAAACATACAGTCAATAACACAATAGAGAATCTGTATACAGTGTGTGCAAATGAAGTAAGGAGGTATGGCAATAAATAGGCCATAGTGACAAAGTAATTACAGTTTAGCAATAACACTGGAGTGATAGATATGCAGATGAGGATGTGTACGAATAAATACGGGTATAAATACTGGTGTGCAAAAGAGCAGGAAAAAGGTTTTTAAAATTTTTAAATATGGGGATGAGGTAGGTAGCTGGTTAGATGGGCTATTTACAGATGGGCTGTGTACAGCTGCAGCGATCGGTATGCTTCTTTGACAGCCGATGCTTGAAGTTAGTGAGGGAGATATACAGTGAGCTCCAAAATTACTGGCACCCCTGACTGGCAATGCACAAGCAATACTTAAAAAAATGTAAACAACATAATTATAGAGATAAACTCAAAATACCAACATGTGAGAAATACTGTAATTTATTAATGTTTCAATGGAACCAACCAAAATCATACAATTATTTAATACAAAATAAATTTAACCAAAATCAAGGTTTCATAATTATTGGCACTCTTCATTTAGTACTTAGTGCAACCACCTCTGGCAAGGATAACAGCATGGAATCTTTTCCTGTAATGTTTGACAAGGTTAAGGAACACATTTGGAAGGATTTTGGAACATTCCTCTATGCAGATCCTTTCAAGATCCTTCACATTCTTGGGTTTGCGCTTATCAACTGCCCTCTTCCACTCAGCCCACAGGTTTTCGATTGGATTGAGGTCTGGCAACTGAGATGGCAATGGCAGAACATTGATTTTGTTGTCACAGAACCATTTCTGTGTGACTCTTGAGGTATGTTTCGGGTCATTGTCTTGTTGGAAAGTCCACCTACGGACAAGTCCCCCCCCCCATATGTCACCGTTGGTATGAGATTCATCTCCTTGTATGCATCTCTGTTTCGATGTCAAACATGCCGATGCTGTATCTGACCAAAACGTTCAATTTTGATCTCATCTGACCAGAGCACCTTCTTCCAGTCATAGTTTAAATGACATTTGGCAAACTCCAAGCGCTTGCGTCTGTGTCTTGGGGTCTGAAAGGGCATTCTTCTGGAATCCCTTCCAAAGAGCCTGTGGTTGTGGAGGTGGCGTCTGATGGTGCTTTTTGAAACCTGGTGACCCCAAGACGCCACCAAGGCCTGCAATTCTTTTTTGTTGCTTCTCTCACCATCCTCCTTCCTATCCTGGGGGGAAAAATGCATTTGCGTCCTCTATCCGTGAGGTTTTCAACTGTTCCATATCTTCAGATTTTTTAAATAATTGCCCTGACAGTGCTCAGTGGTATATTCAATTGTTTGTGGATCTTCTTGTAGCCATTACCAGATTTATGAAGGTCTACAACCATCTGTCTCTTTTGGACTGCCAATTATTTTGTTTTCTTCATGGTGTTGGATGACAGCGGGATATTGCATGTGTGTTAGCTCATTTTTATACCCTAGTGAAACAGGAAGTGATGTAATGGCTCAATATAGTTTCTTAAGACTTAGATAAACTTAAATAAGTGGAATTTAATTTGTGGTTTAATTTTGGTAGATGTTATTTACAATAATCTTTAAGGGTGCCATTAATTGTGAAACCTTGATTTGGAGGACATTGATTTTTAATTAAATCAATCAATTATTTTGGTTAGTTCCATTGAAACATTAATAAAGTACAGTATTTCTCACATGTTGGTATTTTGAGTTTATCTCTATAATTATATTGTTTTTATTTGTTTAAGCATTGTTTGTGCATTGCCAGTCAGGGGTGCCAGTAATTTTGGAGCCCACTGTAAGTCTCCAACTTCAGTGATTTTTGCAATTCGTTCCAGTTATTGGCAGCAGAGAACTGGAAGGAAAGGTGGCGAAAGGAGGTGTTGTCTTTGGGGATGACCAGTGAAATATACCTGCTGGAGCGCGTGCTACGGGTGGATGTTGCTATGGTGACCATTGAGCTGAGATAAGGAGTTTTACCTAGCAAAGACTTATAAATGACCTGGAGCCAGTGGGTTTGGCGACGAATATGTAGCGAGGACCAACCAACAAGAGCATACAGGTCGCAATGGTGGGTAGTATATGGGGCTTTGGTGACAAAACGGATGGCACTGTGATAGACTGCATCCAATTTGCTGAGTAGAGTGTTGGGGGCTATTTTGTAAATGACATTGCCGAAGTCAATGATCGGCAGGATAGTCAGTTTTACGAGGGTATGTTTGGCAGCATGAAGGAGGCTTTCCGAATGCACTGTATATAGGCCAACTCAATAACATACAAATAAGTATTCTAGTGATGACTCAAATCTGTAGCCTATAGCATGGTGAGTAGCCTAGATAGCTGGCTAAATGGGATTGTCTTTTTCTTCCCTTTTTATCATTACAAGTAACAATGGAAATCGACAACTCTGTCTCTGTCTTCAAATGTTTCTTGTAAGCATTTTCCCTTCCTGGACTCTGAGACCTTGTGGGAATCTGTGGTAGAGAAGAAGAATGTATGACAACTTAGCATAGACACTATACATTACCCCTAGTTATCATCATTGTCATTTCTATAGTTTAGGCATATAGCTAGCTAGGCCTAACTAGTTGTTGTGTTATCCATCTAGCAATAATAGTGCTTGTGTTGACACAAGTAGCCAGCTAGCTAGTTAACATGCTGAGTGTCTCACGTAATACCCTTTGGGTATGGATACCCTGAGAAATAGGTTCAGGGAAGATAAGACCATATATCCCAGCTAACGTTAGCTAGCGAGTAGAGACCATAGCCTATTTGCCAGCTTCAGGTAGCTACACTGAACAAAAATATAAACGCAACATGCAACAATTTCAAAGATTTTACTAAGCTACAGTTCAAATAACGAAATCAGTCAATTGAAATAAATTCATTATGCCCAAATCTATGGATTTCACATGACTGGGAATACAAATATGCCTGTTGGTCAGAGATACCTTAAAAAAAAGGAAGGGACGTGGATCAGAAAACCAGTCAGTATCTGGTGCGACCAGACTTTTGCCTCATGCAGCGTGACACACCTTCTTCGCATAGAGTTGATCAGGCTGTGGAATGTGGTCCCTCTCCTCTTCAATGGCTGTGCAAAGTTGCTGGATACAGGAACTGGAAAACGCTGTCGTACACATCAATCCAGAGCATCACAAACATGCTCAATATGTCTGGTGAGTATACAAGCCATGGAAGAACTCCGGCATTGTGTACAGATCCTTGCGACATGGGGCCATGCATTATCATGCTGAAACATGAGGTGATGGCGGCGGATTAATGGCATGACAATGGGCCTCAGGATCTCGTCATGGTATCTCTGTGCATTCAAATTGCCATCGATAAAAAGCAATTGTATTCATTGTCCGTAGCTTAAGACTGACCATACCATAACCCCGCTGCCACCATAGGGCACTCTGTTCAGAACATTGACATCAGCAAACCGCACTACCACACAATGCCATACAGCTGTCTGCCATCTACCTGGTACACATGAAACCGGGATTCGTTGTGAATCCGTTTTTGCCAATGGGGCCATTGGGCCTATTGCATAGTTGTGTCAATGAGGTGGTCGGTTTTCAACTGATTTACACTTATCACGTGGTTCGTGCAGGCTGAAATATGGTGCACTGGATGCTATCAAATACATTTTTTACATCTGTAACAAGCACGGTAATAAGCAATCATTGTAATTGCAGACTACAATTATTACCAGTTACATGTTGTTAATACAGTGTAACTATGAATTATTATAGTTAATTACAATACTTGTTAGTGTAATTCATTATGTTTTTACACTTTAATAAGGACTCCCTAAAATGAAGTGTTATTAACAAAAGGGTTGCAAGGTTATTTGAAAGGGTTTGAGTGTCGCCAATTTAGGTCTATTTATTCACCAAACTATATATATCCTAGATGTTGGCATAAAACAGTCATTTGTTTATTATGAATAATTCGATAACTTTGTAGCCTAATAACGTGCTTCTTTGGCACTCGCTCCTGCGCGCTGGGCAGGTGAGCTGTTGTTTGTAAACTGGAATTAGGCCTACGTTGCAATGACGTATTCCAATGACGCTGAATACAGCAACAGGCAGTTAGTTGTATGATGAGCTTTTAAGTGGGCGTATCACACTAAGTGAAAAGTTCAATCGAGAATCTAAGCTCCCGGAACTGTTCCGGTGCATATCCATAACGCACGCATTGCCGATATGTCCGATTCAGCCCTCCTGCGTGATTCCAAGCAGTGTTCTCCAAATTCAGGGGGAACCATGCTATCAGGGAGTGAAGATGAGCCAACGGAGAACGGTGACGAGGACTTGGAAGATGGCTTAATCGAACCACCAGACATGTATAAGAAAGACAGGCGAAGGGCGAAATCTTTGCCCGCATATCCGGAGCAGGCTATGCTTTTTGAAGAAATAGCCAATAACGGCCGAAAACGGGTGAAGTTCGCAGACTCCATGGGGCTTGATTTAGCAAGCGTGAAGCACTTCAGCACAACAGAAGACCCGAAAATCCCTTCGAAGGTATTGTCGAGATTGCAGAACTTTCTCCCTCAACCACAGGGCCGAGAGAATACAATTGAGGACCTGTGCGTAAACTTTAAATCTACCTTGACCATGGACCGTCTCATCCCAACTTTCAAGATGCCAGTTGAGTCTGATGATTTTGAAACCAAGGTACTGCAGCGGCACGTCAATCTGGAGAAGGTGACCATCACTCAGTTTGACATCCGTGGGCAGATTCGGACGAATACTCAAAACTGTTGCAAGAGAGAAGTTGGTGTGAGGTACACATTCAACGAGTGGCTGTCTTTCGTGAACGCGCAGGCGATACCCATGGCTTTCGATGAGAATATTGTTGGTGAGCGCTACACATTTACCATGTACACACCTCCGTTCCTAGACCCATCTTCCTCTGTGCACTTCGCCGTGTACATCAGGAATGACCAGGGAGAGTTTTGGGATAACAACCATGGACAAAACTACACCTTGAAGTATCACTGTGCAGGTATGCCGACCTACGAGAGCGCAGCATTCCATGCCACCTGAAATCCGCCGTTACGCACGTGCGTAAAGATGGTGTCGCTCAACCAGGTCTCTTATGAAGTTGTTCTCCATCACGTGGATTGATATATACTTTTCAGTGAAGTAAATGTATTTTCTTCTTGCTCTCTGAGCCCACCGTTTTGTTATCAAGGTGTTCATGAGTTCATTATGATTGTTATGATACGCCGACTGTACCGTCCTTCTTTAAAGTAAAACATGGAGTTGGCAAGTTTGCCTCTGTCCAATTGTCTTCTGTTCTGGAATGACATTTAATAACACAAGAATTTACAATAATAGTCGTTGGACTGATTTGCAGTTAGATTTCATTTTCTGAAACGAGGAAGTTAACAAATCAGGACCCATGGATGGACTGATGAACATTTCTCAGCTACACTGCCAATGGGGTCTACACAGACCCGAGACTACACAGACACGGGACCCTACTAAAATAGTTTAAATTAGGCATTTTAGGATACATGATACACAGTACATCTCATATCCAAGTGGACTTCACCTGTTCTACATCACATTTGCCTATCATGTCATCGAATCAGGAGAGTTATCCTACTGTGCTAAGATGTAGATTCACTTCAGTCATTTATAGGAATTGTGTTGTGTTATTCCGTTTCATGATTTTGCTAAACTTGTGGCACCCTATTTCCTACAGATAGCACAACTTTTGACTAAAGGGAATGGCTGGTCAAAAGTAGTCTACTTTAAAGGGAATAGTGTACCATTTCAGACAGTGCCTTTGATTCAGGGCCCAGCATAGTGCAGAGTATGAACCTGTGTGATTTATCCAAGTTATAATGCCAATCATGGGAAGCAAAATCTGTCAAAGAGTTCTCTGCCATGAAATATATGATTTCTTGTTTACACTCCCCTGGGCACAGAGGAATGATTAACGAGCAATCTGTCTGTCATATTAGTGTGCGTGGCTACTCAGTGAAAAGCTTGATCAAATGGTCTGATGCAGCAGGTTGATGCACAAAACGTATTTACTGCTCTGTAGCGCATTGGTTTCCCAGTGTTGTTAACAGCATTTCTGTCCCAATTACAGCTATGACTGCATTATATCTATTCTACATGTTATGTTTTTGGGGGTCCTAATAGTTGTCAACAACTGTGTATTGAAAAGCATACATTACACATCTACATAGCTATAAAGTCATCAATAGGCCCATTACAATATTCTGTAATAGAGTTGTTTACTGTAAAACATATCTGTTGACATTATGACATCCATACAATTGTATAGGATCTCTATATCACCTTATCAAAACTCCTCCTCTGCCTTCTCTACAATCAGAACATTCAGAGGGCGTTTGTAATACTGTTGATGGGTATGTGAGCAGCACACGACTGATGCCAGTGATGTTACTTCCCTTGTTTGGCCTGTCATGTACCCTTTAATAAAATACTACATGGTGGCTGTCAGGTTGTTGTCTCATACCCGTCCCCTGACCAAAGTTCAAGAGGCAAATCAGCAAACATACGTGGAGCTGTTTACTCTGTCATCAGAGAATGGCTAGTTTCTAGGCTTCGGCTCTGCAGTGATCTCACCGGGCAAGATCCACCCAGACCTGGGTTCAAATACTATTCGATATCGTTTCGAATAGTTTTAGAACCAAGGTCTGGCGTCCGGACAACGTCCATGTTGATGGAACGTGTATTCGTTCATGTAACTGTTCAGTCGGTCTCAGAATGTTTGGGGCTACTGAACCGAATGTAAAAATAGACTATATGTGAAAAATGCAACGTTAATCTCAATCTTAAATAAATGGTACATGCATGTATGTTGATGTGACAGTAACATGATATGGTGACATTTTAATCTTGGGATTGATGCACTGTACATGACATCAACTGGGCTATTGAATATCAACCAATAAAATGGACCACATTTTCAAATGCAGAATCCTCTTTTTCCCCCCCAACAGTACACGACATATTGAAAATGATTATAAACTGTCCTTATCAAGTATCCTTTCATATTATTCAAATGCCATCAGTCCCAGTTGTCTTACAGTGACGCCTCCTGGGTTCAAATACTATTTAAAATCGTTCAAATACTTTTGAGTGTTCGCGCTAGCCTGCCTGGAGTACTAGATGGTCGAGGCTTGCCATTTGGGACTGTTCTATTGGATAAAGTATAAAGTATTTCAAACAGTATTTGAACTCTGATCTCCTCCCCTTGATGTTCATGTACTTCAAATCGGTCTTTGTTGATCACCCTAAAACGCTGATCAGAAGCAGAAAATATATTTAGAGAGGACCTCTGGGGGAGCTTTCAACTTGGACTCTTATTTGTTGAGTAATATGATCTTTACACCCGCCTCGATCTTCTACTAGGTCACTGCTCATCCAAAACAAACAAAAGGGGGTATTTTTTTTAGAACAGGTGGCCTTGTGGGATACATTCACCCTCTTACCCAACCTGAATTTCAATTATAGACAATATCATCCATTTCCATTATTATTGGCCATTGCATATTATTATTCTGCCGGTATAATGCATTGTGATGCAGATTTAGCCTTATAACACTTATGGTAGAATAATAATATATGCCATTTAACAGTTGCTTTTATGTAAAGCAACTTAGTCGTGCCTGCATACATGTTACGTATGGGTGGCCCCAGCAGGAATCGAACCAACGACCCCTGGCGTTGCAAGTGCCATGCTCTACTGACTGAGTCACAACTAAAGAATAGAGAGACAGTAATTCAATTCAGATATGCATATCTTTAATCCATTTATACACCATCTTACATGACAACAAATCATATATACAATACACAATTAAAAGACTGGCAAGAAATATAACAAAGAAATCTAGGCTGTCTGTACACTGTCTGTTGCACTGTTACGGCTCACAAAAGAAACGTGAAAAGCGAAATATACTATGGTGAAGAGAGGGTATATAGTGACCAAGAACAATAGTTATGTAATCGATGCAGGACAGTTGCCCAGTCCGAAATCAACCAACCCCTCACCTCTTCCCTATTCCCACCTCGTGGATCTGTATTATACTTTGAATCTAGTTGCCTCCCACAATGCTTTCCCCCATATCCATCCAAAGGTTGCGGGAAATTAAGCTTCTGTGTGGAAAGTGAAGTTAGGTTGAGGTTCAGTGGTCCGTCTGCCATGGTCTCTTAGACACCGTTTCCTATCGTTTTAAGGCAGTCCATCACTGCCCCAATGCCCATCAGAAGTACCTCTTTGACCCCTACCCCTCAACGATAGTCTTCTGGGCCAGGTACATCTAACCTATCTTACCTGTGGAGAGAAACAAAAAGTCCACAATTTGATATGTCGTTCTTCACATTGAGATTTGTTATGGTAAGTTGTGTTGGAAATCTAAACGAATGGGTTGTATAAAAGGGGTTGATTTTGTAAATTCACGTCACTTTATAGGGAGCATTTGTGTGCCCAAAATACTGTAAATGCTTGGCTGGTGAAGTTGTCAGACAACTAAGACTTAATTTCCCCACAACATTTCAGTGATTCAGATGAATACTGTGGGGGAGACTATGTGTAACAAATCAATATGGAACTGTAACCCTGGGAGCAAAGCTCAGCTCACCCAAACTACAAGTTACAACAGTGACCTACAGTATCAATATCTGGTGACCTGTTATGACAGTCAGTCCGCTGTGAAATTGGAATAGACAGTCCGGACTCCTCATGAGTGCACATTAGATAAATGTTCAATCTGTTTAAATGTGCTGCCAGTTCAACAGTTCCGATTCAAATGCATTTTTTGCACTTGCATATAATGCACGGATTCATGACAGTCACCAGCTATTGCAAATATCAAGATTCAACAATCATGGTCTGTCCTACACACACACAGCCTTTGAATCACATTTCACCGCTGTTAAGTTGTTCACAGCGTTTAACTCATCAGCACTCAGTACACACACACACACACACACACACACACACACACACACACACACACACACACACACACACACACACACACACACACACACACACACACACACACACACACACACACACACACAAAAAAAAACTGCTGTATCGACAGAACCAAAGCAACCCATCCATCTCTCCCCCCTTCTCTCCCCCCTTGCAAACACTTCCTTGACTGACACCGGGGCTAAACCTAACATATGGCTTTGGCATTAAAGACACCTCAAAGTGAGTCAAGGAAGCCATTGGTTAAAAGCCTGGCTTGTAAAGTGCGGCAAATTGTTGCCCCCGCGGGAAAAGGGAAAAAGCAGAAGTGAGAGAGAGAGGGAGAGCGGCGGTCAAAAGATGCAAGGTCAGCTAAGGCTGCGGCCGTTCATTTCTCAAAGAGATGGCTCAGCAAAGAGGAGCATTAAGATCCATTTCGCCGAGCCCCCGCCCCTGTGTAAATATGTCCCGTGTCCTGTTGACATGGGCCATCCGTCAGAACCCCCTACGGCTGCCTTTAAAAAGAGCCACAGCCAGAACAGGGAGCATAGCCATCTACAGTCCCGTGTGGCTCAGTTGGTAGAGCATGGCGCTTGCAACGCCAGGGTTGTGGGTTCAATTCCCACGGGGGGACCAGGGTTCAATTCCCACGGGGGGACCAGGATGAATATGTATGAACTTTCCAATTTGTAAGTCGCTCTGGATAAGAGCGTCTGCTAAATGACTTAAATGTAAATGTACTGTATGTGGACATATAAACCAATCAGCCTTGTAACTGTATAGGACAGTTTGCACCTGCTTAAATGGTTTTAAAAAGAGTAGAGCGTCAGTACTGTGCCTGTTCATAAATCTACCAAGCTTTTGCAACAGGACCCCCCCCCCCCCCCCCCCCCCCATTACTGTGCGCTACAGTTTGCGTCGGTGAATATAGCTGGCTTTAAAAGAGCAGGGGGAATACTGCAGTGTTCCCCTCCCCCGCCGGAGTGGCTTATTCACAATTTTGATGCCAAAGGACCTTTGGTGTTATTTTGAAGGTCTTTCCCTGGACATTAAAATATCGAGGAAAGACTTCAACACTGTTACCGGTTCAACTGTATAAAGGTCTGGGTCCTGGTTAGGATTGTATTCTGTGCTCCATCTTTGCCATTTTGTCGTATGGGACCGGTATAAGAACCCATTCTTGATCGCATATTGAACGCCAGTTCAATATCATGTTTTAACCAAGACAGCACAGGCTTTGCTGTGTGTGATAAAACTATACGTTCATCTGTGCTGTGCTGCTCAGTGTATTATTTATGACTGACTGCTCGGGCGGGTGACAAGATTAAAAACAAAAAGGTTTATTTTTTTCATTCACCCGGCACTATGCATCTCTCTCTATTGCACTCTATCACACTTGCATTATTCCGCACAAGTCTACACACGCCTGTTTCTCATCAACCTCGTTGGCTGTGCTTCTCGCCAACGTGGGCATTGAATGGTGAGAGCACGCCCAAAAGAGGACCACTGTTATGCTTTCACATGGACAGAGTACAATTGGTTCTAGAGAAGGGGCAATCACCAACCTATTCCTTTTATGCTTTTGACCAGGACTTTTTATAGGGAATAGTGTGAGATTTCAGACTCAGACTTGCCAAGTCTACCCTCTATGCTCGTACCCTTGCCCTGTGCCATCCCTACAGTGTTTCAACCTCATGCCCTTTAACAGTGTGCCAGTCCTGCAGTGCTACTTGCCCTGGGGCCAATGTGGAGTGGCAATGCAGATCTCTTTTTTCCCTGACATCAGCAGGGCATGGGGATGGCAGGCACCCCAGGGGGGGAACCTGTGTTCCCACAGATAAACTGCAGTCAGGCAGACAGGCAGTCGGGCGGGCGTGCCCTCGTCCTTCAGCTCCTACATCATTGGCAGCAGATATTCTTCTCCTTTACCCATACCTCAGGGTTAAACCTGCTCTGTCTGGATACAAATTGCCAGTAAGCACTGGGTATAGATTTAGAATCAGCTTGCCCTCTCCCAATCTTAACCTTAATCATTAGGCACATCTAGGATCAATCGTAACCTTTAGTATTAGTAGGCACAGATCTAGAATCAGTTTTCCCTCCCCCAATCGCAACCTTTACTATTAGTATGCCCAGATCTGGGATCATTGTCCTGCCCCAATTCAATCCAGAACCCTTAATCACAGGTCTAGGATCACTTTGCCCTCCTCCAATCCTAACAATTACTGATCAGTCTAGGGGCAACTGCGTTTGACTTATACGAACCAACCCACCACCCACTAGTTCCATCACAATAGTACCCTTTGCTGCTTCAACAGTATACTCATTTGGGTGTACGTGAGTTTGTCGACAACCTTTATGTAGATCTCACTATTCGTGTGGCACAAAACGAATTTTCTGGTAAATACCACAACCACCAGCGCAGATCATTTGTGTGCTGTACTTAAAACTACATTTTACAGGTGATACCATTGCGATTTAAAATGGAGACATGTTCCCGAGACAGACAGAGGACGCACTTTATAGGTTTTATTTAGCAGTGCTATTTCGGGAGGTGAAGAACATGCTACGGTGTGGGGAACCGTTATCTCGTTAAACTCACACACATTTCCCGACCTCCTAGTGCCTTTTCTATATTTAATCTCCTCGCGGCTGGTGAGAGGCCAGATGTTTCCAGCGAATTTCAAAGACCTGTGAACAGCTGGTTGTATGTCATATAGGGAAGACTTTTGAAGGGCGGAAGAGAGAGAAGGTGGGGGAGAAGAGAAAGAGGCGGGTAGGGGAGGAGAGAGCGCGAGAGAGGTGAAATGCATCGTTCCCTCCCCCGCTAGAATACCAATTCCTTATCTGACAAAGTTTGTACCATAGTTTGTTCCATATTGCTCTCACGGATCAACATCAGGAAACTCCTCAGGGACAGAAGGAAGGAAGGAATGGAAGGATTCCCTTGGTCATATTGGAACGAGGCCCTCCTTCAGCCTGGCTGATTGTCCCCTCCTCTCAACCTGTCCAGGGTTGCCACAACTAGTAGTATCTCTACATTCTGACACTCCCCCTCTAACACGCCAGTGCTGTTAATACACATCTCAATTAGGTGAATAAACGTGTGTCTATGCCAGTCCTCTGTGGTGCCATTAGAATCATCCACCCCAATTTACATGGCAGACCATACGGGTTGGGAAAGTCATCTGAAGTAGGGTTGTCACGATAGTCAGCTTGCAAGGAAACAGACTTCATTTCTTGAGGAAAATAGTCCTAATGTTATGGGGGAAAAAACACCTCATGTTGACTTAGTGTCACATTTGCTTATTTTACAAGCTAAAGCACACATTATGTCATAAAGCAGGTTCTTAAAGTAGCAAAGAGTGAAGTCTACTTCGTGTTTTCTGTTTTGCCATGGAAAATCAAATATCATAGTATGACGATACCATATACTCTAATCTGAAGCAAGCTTGTTGGGAGCGGGCCTGCAACCAGAGGGTTGCCTTGTCCTAGTAATCGCTATCTCCTGCTGTTGTGCCTTTGAGCAAGGCACTTAACCCCTAAACAGCATCTGACCCTGTGCTTCAAAGTGTGTGTGTGTGTGTGTGTGTGTGTGTGTGTGTGTGTGTGTGTGTGTGTGTGTGTGTGTGTGTGTGTGTGTGTGTGTGCGCTGACAAATCTCTGTCCTGTGACAATAGACAATAAAGCAATCTTCTTCTTCTACCCATAGAATGTCAGCAAAGCGACCCCATTCCAAGGCAAAGCCTACGTGGAAAAAGTTATCCCCCGTTGGACAAAAATATACATACTTTTTTTTTTTTTAAATCGACAGATTGTCTAGGCTCAATGTCTGGCACGCAAACAAGTAACAACGAACAGCAAAAAGGCGGTGTAACTCAGGGGAGACGGTTGCGAGCAAGACATGCAAAACACTCAGTCAAGCCAAGAAACATGCCTGCTAGACTCGGACAGCCCACACAAATGCCTCGTTGCTGTCAGTGGCTGTTCAAACAGACATGTTTGATGCATCCAGTGGCTCCATTGAGAAAAAGATGTATATCTCAAATGGTACTCGTCTGGTTAAGTAAAAGACGCATCAATACGTTCATATGTGATTTATATAGGCGGGTTAGTCTGGTCTTTGCTTGGAATTGTAGGCCTCCCTGAATGGGTGATGCTGTTGAGCGGTCATGTTTCAGCAGTACCACAAGAAGGCAGCAGTTACCTACTCAATCTGTGTAAGTCTCCTACTATTTCATTCTGTCGTTCACATTCTTTCCGTCTCCCTCTTATTCTCTGACGCACACACACACACACCATTCGTTTGTGGGTGTATCCCGGTACGTGAGATGCATCCCGAAGCCTCCAAAAAAAACACACTCAAACGGTTCTATAAATCCTCCGATGTGTGGCTGTGAAGTGGAGGGGGAGGGAAGGCGTGACTTGTTGCCGCTGCAGAAAGCAGGCGGCTGACGGCAGGGATGTCACACCGCGGATTCCCGACACACACACACACACACACACACACACACACACACACACACACACACACACACACACACACACACACACACACACACACACACACACACACACACACACACACACACACACACACACACACACACACACACACACACACTGTGCAAAGACAAGCAAACTGAAGACGCAAACCTTTCAAACATGGCACCGTGATGTGATTGTACAGGAGAACCACACGCACCATGCCACGCATCACATATGATCCTGAAAACCCCACCAGTGTACAGACAGAGAAAGGTACAAGAAGAAATAGACCCATGTTCAGTACATACAAACACCGTTCTCTCTGTAGTCACACGCTCGCGTGCACGCGCACACACACACACACACACACACACACACACACACACACACACACACACACACACACACACACACACACACACACACACACACACACACACACACACACACACACACACACACACACACACACACATTCCTCTCTCAACTCTCGGTTGGTTCGGAGAAAGGGGGAATCACGACTCAAACGACAAACAGACAAACCGAAAGGCAAACAACACAGCTTCCAGAGTCGAAGGTTAATGTTGGATTCCCTCTCTTTCACACAAGTCGTGACTACTTCTGTACCGAGCCCGGAGATCATCTCACACAACACACAGCACACACAGCACATGCACACACACACACACACACAGGTTATTTATTATTAATTCAGTGTAACCTTAAAATAAGACTGTGTGGTCTCTCAGCAAATAGAAGAGGCACATTACATTATTAGTGGAGAAGATACCGATAGATATTGGGAGATACCGGTATTGGGTGTCAGGCATGGATGGTGTGTGTGTGTGTGTGTGTGTGTGTGTGTGTGTGTGTGTGTGTGTGTGTGTGTGTGTGTGTGTGTGTGTGTGTGTGTGTGTGTGTGGGGGGGGGGGGGGGGAGGGTGGGGGGGTGGAAGGAGGAGACAGAACAGAAGGTCAGGGAGGGATAAGGGATTCCCCTCTTCTAAGGGAAGCTCCTACCTAGGGTAATGAGGTCAGCTATGTTGGACTAGGTACGCCTCACCACCCTCTATAATACACATTCCCTGTCCCCCTCATTATCCTCACTTCGAATAAAAGGTGCCATTCCGTACGGTTGCCTCATGTTCACCATTTTACCTCGAATCCAAATTGATGGAGTATAGAGCTTCACTGTCCAAATACATATGGAGGGCTCTGTATCCATCTGTCTGTCGGTCTTGGAATGGTATTGTACTGTTATACCCGACAAGACCGATTCTTGACAATACATTGTACTTTTACCAGGGGGATTTCAATATAGAGCTGGTAAGTGGTAACTGATATAGTATGAATCTCTAGTCCTCTTCAGAAGGTCATCAAACAAACATTATGGTTTCAAGTAGGGACTATAAAAAGGTACGACGCTGAAGGGGAGAGCAGTCATCTTTTACAAACCTAACATGCAGAATTCATAGTAGAATCGTGTTCCTTAGAATCATGTCTCAAGGTAAAAGCTGTTTTTAATCTGACCACTTCACATTTAACAATGTGCAATAAGTGGATCTCTTTATCACTGGGCTTGACTGCAGCACAGCGGAGTCCAAGGACCGCGTTACGCAATTTAAAACATCAATAACAAGCGCTCCTTCAATCACTAACGCAAGATTCCAGCTAGAGTAGGGTTGCGTTCATTAGGCACAAAATGGAAGAAAACCAAGTGAATCGGGAAGGTACTACCTGGACTTGTCCAATTAGAAACTTTGATTTTCATTTTCGGTTGTGAAATGTTTTTAAATGTTTTCTGTTGTGTGCTTGTCTATTGAATACAACCCAGGTGACGAAACCGTACAAGAGGGGCGACAGACAAGATGGTGTCCACGGGTGAAAGATAGCTGGAGATGAGTGGGAGAGTGGGAGAAAGATAGCTGGAGATGGAAACATAGAAAGAGAAAGAAACCCCAGACTTCAGTCAATTAAAAAGAGCGTTTTGCCTCCTACTGACAATTTTTGTGGAATAAACAGGCCCTGAAGAAAACTGAGTATAGTGTTCAGATGTCGATTGTCAGATCTCTCTCTCACAGAGCTTTTGCCCATCCTCAAGCTAGCTTTTCAGCAGGCGGTAAGCTGCGGGTAACACAGCCACAGAACATGAACAGATTTTTTTTTTAAAGCAACTCAAAGCGAGTGTATGTCTGTGTTTTTTTGAATATAAATAATAAACACAAGCTGGGGCTGGTTACGTTCTCAACATCTTCTCAATCTCGTTTCAATTTTTACTTTTGTTATCGCTCTCTCTCTCTCTCTCTCTCAAAACACACACGTTCTCTAAGTCACACACTGACACACATATAAACACACAAATGCACGCACACACCGCAAAGTCTTCTCACTACTCTGCAGCACAGCGCCTCTCTACAGGAGCGAATGCAACGAGACCCTCCCAGAGCTCCTTGATGGAGTGCAGAGCGACTGGAGCCACGAAAGAGTAGAAGGGTGTAACATCATCACACGCAGCGGTTAGCCTTTTTGGGCATCTATCCCCCTACACCCGACCCTCCTTTATCCAGCTCCTGTGTCCCAGGAGTGGGGTTCTGGGACCTCTTTGATTCCAGTTTTCATCTACAGTTGCCGTAGGCACCATTGACTGTGGAGACAAGCCTTTGAAACTGGTGGAGAGAGATGCCGACATCTCTCTCCACCAGCTAACTCTGCCCCTCATAGGGTTACACTAGCTCGCTGCGGCTCCGCTGCACACAAAATGGCTGCCATCCTCTCCCCTATATTAGTTACGGTATCTTCTCGACCAGAAGTATGAAAAGACAGACAAGATTGGTTAGCGTGTATAGGTTACTGTGTGAATGTGCGTAACTCAATGAACAACACTGCGTGTCAGTGTCATGGTTCCCCGGTCAAGGGGGAGGAGTATTTCTTCTTGTCCATGTGGTGAGCTGTGGAAAGATGTCCCTCTTTATGGACAACAACAAACATTCATTCATATAGGTTAGTACACGTACAAAAGACCAGGTCAGTCAGAATGTACGAGTACTATCACTGACCTTTTGGGAGGAGGGAAACACTAGCAAGCGTACGACTTTCTTGTCAATGCCATCTTTTTTTTGCATCCAGCTCCTGTACTGCGTTTGGGCGGTGTGCGATTACAGTTCTCTGCTTTCACAAATGTACAGTAAAAAGTGGAGTGTGCAGTGGTTTTCTGAAGGTCACACCCCTCTGTAATCTCCCTCTCCACACACACACACACACACACCTCTCATCTCTCTGCAGCGGTGGCCTTCATTATAGTTTAATGATGTGTTTTTCATGGGCACGGGCCTGCCACTAGTTTTACTCATCGTTGTTGATGTGTGTCGATGTTCACTGCGTGTGTGCGTGTGTGTGTGTGTGTGTGTGTGTGTGTGTGTGTGTGTGTGTGTGTGTGTGTGTGTGTGTGTGTGTGTGTGTGTGTGTGTGTGTGTGTGTGTGTGTGTGTGTGTGTGTGTGTGTGCGAGGCTGAGAGCGTGGGTTAGTGATTCTGATGTCTTCATGGCTTGGTTTTCTGATTTCTAACAATATCTGTTTTAGGTCTGATAACGGAGGAAGGAGAGTGAGGAAGAGGCAGGAAGAGGAAGGGAGAGAGCTTGCCCTGATTTGTTATGGTGGTGCCCATATCACAGCAGCCTCGGGCACTCCTGTTCAATTCAATACCTGGGTCCCCCTGCATTACCTCCTTCCTAACGTTTGGTGTATCGCATCACGGCTATTTACTGAATCAAGGCTATTTTCAGGAGAGCCTCCAGCTACAAGACTTGGGCTGCATCTCAAATGGCACCTATTCTCTATATAGTGCTCCACGACAAAAGTTGTACACTAAAAAAGGGAATAGAGTGCCATTTTTGACGCTGACCTGGCTGGCGGTGGTTCCGTGTCCAGAGTACACACGCGCGGAGAGAAGCTCTCCACTGAAAGGAAAAGCAATGCAGTGGGTCTCGTCTGAAAATGGAGAGAGTGTTGTTTGTTTTTGGGAGATAGGGGAGGCCATTAGAACTGCAGCATAACTGAACACACCTGTTGTTGTGGACAATGGCCCAGTAGCGTCCTTATATCAAACACACAAGCACACACACACCAGTTAACAGGTCTTCAGGTCTGCTTCACCCTGCACACATTTGCAGGACTGAACAACGGTTTCCCTTTTTCTAGGAATTCGTTCTCCCCGTGCCCGTAAACTACATATTAAAGTCACTGCTCTGTGGCTGGTTGCCAGTTGATGAATAATGAATTGCATATAAAACTGTTCTGAAATGACTCCCCACGTTGAAGCGCCTTTTAACAAGATATGCAGTACGCCACAGGAATCCGTTAAGTTCCACCTCCACGCCACTCTGAGTGGAGCAGTGATAAAGCCGATTTTATTAACGACCCAATCCCCGGCCCTAAAGGGGGAAAAAAAAGGGAGACGAACTTTCAGTTGGCGGCAAGTTTAAACAAAAACGTCTTATTCCCGACTGATGTAGCATCACGCCCAACTAACTTTTTGCAGGCTGTAACGGCTGTTGGAAGGAGAGGACCAAAGTGCAGCGTGGTACGTGTCCATATTTATTAAATGAACACTGAAATAACAAAATAACAAAGCGAACGACCGAAACAGTTCTGGCTGGTGCAGACACACAACAGAAAACAACTACCCACAAACACAGGTGGGAACAGGCTACCTAAGTATGGTTCTCAATCAGAGACAACGATTGACAGCTGCCTCTGATTGGGAACCATACCAGGCCAAACACATAGAAAGGACAACATAGAACAAAACATAGAATGCCCACCCCAACTCACGCCCTGACCAAACCAAAATAGAGACATAAAAAGGATCTCTAAGGTCAGGGCGTGACAATACCCCCCTCCAAAGGTGCGGACTCCGGCCGCAAAACCTAAACCTATAGGGGAGGGTCTGGGTGGGCATCTAACCGCGGTGGCGGCTCTGGTGCGGGACGAGGACCCCGCTCCACCTTAGTCTTGGCCCACTTAGGTGGCGCCTCTGTAGCGGAGACCCTTGCCGCCGACCCCGGACTGGGGACCCTCGCAGCGGGCCCCGGACAGGAGGGCGACTCTGGCAGCTCCGGACAGGTGGGAGACTCTGGCTGCTCCGGACAGGAGGGAGACTCTGGCTGCTCCGGACAGGAGGGAGACTCTGGCTGCTCCGGACAGGAGGGAGACTCTGGCTGCTCCGGACAGGAGGGAGACTCTGGCTGCTACGGACAGGAGGGAGACTCTGGCTGCTACGGACAGGAGGGAGACTCTGGCTGCTACGGACAGGAGGGAGACTCTGGCTGCTACGGACAGGAGGGAGACTGGCAACTCCGGACTGAAGCCCGTCGCTGTGGGCTCCGGACTAGAGGGCGTCGCTGGAGGCTCCGGACTAGAGGGCGTCGCTGGAGGCTCCGGACTGACGGCCTTCGTTGGAGGCCTCGTGCCATAACTCCTCACTGGAGGCTTCGTGATATGGATCATCACTGGAGGCTTCTTACTATGGATCATCACTGGAGGCTTTGTGCCATGGATCACCACTGGAGGCTTCGTGCCATGGATCACCACTGGAGGCTTCTTGCCATGGATCATCACTGGAGGCTTTGTGCCATGGATCATTACTGGAGGCTTCTTGCCATGGATCATCACTGGAGGCTTCGTGCCATGGATCATCACTGGAGGCTTCGTGCCATGGATCATCACTGGAGGCTTCGTTCTGGGAGCAGGCACAAGACTCACCAGGCTGGGGAGACATGCAGGAGGGTTAAGTCTTAGCACAGGCACAGGACTCACCAGGCTGAGGAGACATGCAGGAGGCCTTGTCCTTGGCCGAGGCACCGGATGCACTGGGCCGTGGAGGTGGACTGGAGGTCTCGCGCAACGAACCTGCACAACCCGTCCTGGCTCGATGCCCACTCTAGCCCAGCCGATGCAAGGAGCTGCGATGTAGCGCACCGGGCTATGAACATGTACTGGAGACACCGTTCGTTCCACCGCATAACACGGTGCCTGACCAGTACGACGCTCCACCCGGTAAGCACGGGGAGTTGGCTCAGGTCTCCTACCTGACTCCGCCAATCCCCCGTGTGCCTCCCCCCAAAAAAGATCTGGGGCTGCCTCTCGTGCACCTCTCCTCGAGCTAACTCCTCGTAGCGTCGCCGCTCCGCTTTGGCTGCCTCCAGCTCCTCTTTAGGACGGCGATACTCTCCCGGCTGTGCCCAGGGTCCCTTGCCGTCCAAAATTTCCTCCCATGTCCAGGAGTCCATCAATTGCTGCTCCTTCCTACCACGCTGCTTGGTCCTTTGATGGTGGGTAGTTTTGTAACGGCTGTTGGAAGGAGAGGACCAAGGTGCAGCGTGGTACGTGTCCATATGTTAAATGAACACTGAAATAACAAAAATAACAACGCGAACGACCGAAACAGTTCTGGCTGGTGCAGACACACAACAGAAAATAACTACCCACAAACACAGGTGGGAACAGGCTACCTAAGTATGGTTCTCAATCAGAGACAACGATTGACAGCTGCCTCTGATTGGGAACCATACCAGGCCAAACACATAGAAAAGGACAACATAGAACAAAACATAGAATGCCCACCCCAACTCACGCCCTGACCAAACCAAAATAGAGACATAAAAAGGATCTCTAAGGTCAGGGCTGCATGAAAATTAGGGACACTATGCTAAACGAGCTAGGTCGTCTGTGTGTTTGTCGTCTAATTGGGCCTGCACGCACGCACGCATGCACAAAGGCCATGGCCCAATAAGCTTTGCCTGATCAAACGACGGGAACCAATGAAATGCCATTATACCTAATTCGAATGAAGTCACCCTATTCGATTAGCTCTTGCCCGGTCTGACCACACCCAGCTAATAATGAGGTATAACCACGTCACCAAGATAAAAGTGGAGGTTCATTCAAGCTTCACCCCAATCAAAAGAGCTTTCTCCACATCCACACATGGGCTTTACTAAACTAATGAGCATGCTTCTCCGCTATAGTGAGTGAGTGCGTGTATGTGTGTTTGGAGAACTGAGCTGTCTCTGCCTCATATCTCATCACATAGAACACACATGCTCTAATTGGGGATGGTGAAAAGATGAATACACCCCAGTGGCACCGTCTGTGTGTGTGTGTGTGTGTGTGTGTGTGTGTGTGTGTGTGTGTGTGTGTGTGTGTGTGTGTGTGTGTGTGTGTGTGTGTGTGTGTGTGTGTGCTCATGGAGTTCCCTCAGCACCACTGTTCACACAGACTAGCTCTGATCCTTCGCTTCAGTCCACTGCACAGCACAGCATAGCGAAGAGTGCGGGTTAAAAATAGCTAGCCCAGTTAAACTCTCATTGTTCTCCAGCTCTCTTTCTGAGTCTCCTCATCTCCAGCCTCTTCTCATGTTTCTGTCTGAACAAAACTTATGTGGGAGTTTTGCTGCAGTGAGAGGTCTGGACTCTGTTGGGATCAAATTCCAGGGGACCAGGCACTGGCTTGGAGCACTGTCCCTTTAAAAGGGCTCCATCCATTTAAGTGAGCTCCATCCCCTTCAGTGGCTGTAATCAATAAGTACTTAGGGGCCACTGGCCGACAAGGCCTATCCAGCACAGCCAGGCCAGATGTAGGCGACTGGCTCTTGACTTGCTCTCTCAGAGCCGAAAGGCCATCTGATCCCAAGTGGGAGAGAGAAGGATGGAGAGAGAGAGAGAGAAGTGGAACAGAAAGAGCGAGAGGGGCAGACCGAAAGACAGAGAGAGAGCAAGATGGGCAGACCGAAAGACAGAGAGAGAGCGAGAGGGGCAGACCGAAAGACAGAGAGAGAGCGAGATGGGCAGACCGAAAGACAGAGAGAGAGCGAGAGGGGCAGACCGAAAGACAGAGAGAGAGAGCAAGAGGGGCAGACCGAAAGACAGAGAGAGAGAGAAAGGGGCAGACCGAAAGACAGAGAGAGAGCGAGAGGGGCAGACCGAAAGACAGAGAGAGAGCGAGATGACAGAGAGAGAGAGCGAGACCGAAAGACAGAGCGAGAGGGGCAGACCGAAAGACAGACAGAGAGCGAGAGGGGCAGACCGAAAGACAGAGAGAGAGCGAGATTGGCAGACCGAATGACAGAGAGAGAGAGAAAGGGGCAGACCGAAAGACAGAGAGAGAGCGAGATGGGCAGACCGAAAGACAGAGAGAGAGCGAGACCGAAAGACAGAGCGAGAGGGGCAGACCGAAAGACAGAGAGAGAGCGAGATGGGCAGACCGAAAGACAGAGAGAGAGAGAAAGGGGCAGACCGAAAGACAGAGAGAGAGCGAGGGGGGCAGACCGAAAGACAGAGAGAGAGCGAGATGACAGAGAGAGAGCGAGACCGAAAGACAGAGCGAGAGGGGCAGACCGAAAGACAGAGAGAGAGCGAGATGGGCAGACCGAAAGACAGAGAGAGAGCGAGAGGGGCAGACCGAAAGTCAGAGAGAGAGCGAGAGGGGCAGACCGAAAGACAGAGAGAGAGCGAGATGGGCAGACCGAAAGTCAGAGAGAGAGAGAGATGGGCAGACCGAAAGACAGAGAGAGAGCGGGATGGGCAGACCGACAGACAGAGAGAGAGCGAGATGGGCAGACCGAAAGACAGAGAGAGAGCGAGAGGAGCAGACCGAAAGACAGAGAGAGAGCGAGATGGGCAGACCGAAAGACAGAGAGAGAGAGAGAGGGGCAGACCGAAAGACAGAGAGAGAGCGAGAGGGGCAGACCGAAAGACAGAGAGAGAGCGAGAGGGGCAGACCGAAAGACAGAGAGAGAGCGAGAGGGGCAGACCGAAAGACAGAGAGAGAGAGAGATGGGCAGACCGAAAGACAGAGAGAGAGCGAGGGGGGCAGACCGAAAGACAGAGAGAGAGCGAGAGGGGCAGACCGAAAGACAGAGAGAGAGCGAGATGGGCAGACCGAAAGACAGAGAGAGAGAGAAAGGGGCAGACCAAAAGACAGAGAGAGAGCGAGGGGGGCAGACCGAAAGACAGAGAGAGAGCGAGATGACAGAGAGAGAGCGAGACCGAAAGACAGAGCGAGAGGGGCAGACCGAAAGACAGAGAGAGAGCGAGATGGGCAGACCGAAAGTCAGAGAGAGAGCGAGAGGGGCAGACCGAAAGACAGAGAGAGAGCGAGATGGGCAGACCGAAAGACAGAGAGAGAGCGAGAGGGGCAGACCGAAAGACAGAGAGAGAGCGAGAGGGGCAGACCGAAAGACAGAGAGAGAGCGAGAGGGGCAGACCGAAAGACAGAGAGAGAGAGAAAGGGGCAGACCGAAAGACAGAGAGAGAGCGAGAGGGGCAGACCGAAAGACAGAGAGAGAGCGAGAGGGGCAGACCGAAAGACAGAGAGAGAGCGAGAGGGGCAGACCGGAAGAGAGTTACTGTTAATTTCTTATTACTTATTTCACTTTTGCTTATTATCTATTTCACTTGCTTTGGCAATGTAAACGTATGTTTCCCATGCCAATAAAGCCCTTTGAAATTAACTGAATTAAGAGAGATGGCCAGACAGAATGAGAGTGAAAGAGATGGGCAGACGGAAACAGAGAGAGAGAGAGAGATAGGCAGAACAAAATTATCATTCAGTACAAAGAATTTGAAACTATAAATGATTTATTGGTTTGGCAGCCAAATATGTGTCCTGTTGCCACAACCTGAGGGATGGCCAGTGAAAAGTGTAATGTCAATAATATTTCCCGCTTTGTTTTGTCTTTCATACCAGGTGGATGTGTCACGTTCCTGACCTGTTTTCTGTTGTTTGGTATGTGTTTAATTGGTCAGGGCGTGAGTTTGGGTGGGTAGTCTATGTTATGTGTTTTCTATGTTGGGTTAATGGGTTGCCTGGTATGGCTCTCAATTAGAGGCAGGTGGTTTTCATTTCCTCTGATTGAGAGTCATATTAAGGTAGGTTGTTCTCACTGTTTGTTTGTGGGTGATTGTTTCCTGTGTCAGTGTTTGTTGCACCATACGGGACTGTATCGTGAGTTCGTTTTGTTTGTAGTCAGTACTTGTTCGTTCTTTGTTACGTGTAAGTTCGTAGTCCAGGTCTGTTGCCTTTGTTTCTTGTTTTATAGTTTGTTCTAGTGTTTTGTCAGTGATTCGTCTGTTTAATAAATTCAGTATGTCTTCATCACCCGCTGCGCCTTGGTCCGTTAATACACCACCAGACGAACGTTACAGGATGTTCAGTCATGTTAAGACTGGCCTAGTACTATTGCTTGAATGTATTATTAATAGTTGTTGCTGTTAATGGTAATACCATTTCCACTACTACTATTATTATTATTGATGCCGTATTGCTGTTGGTCCCACCATTGTAGTATATGTATACTTTGACAATGTAAGTAATTTAACTTGCCATGTCAATAAAGTCTACTGAATTGAATTGAGAGAGAGAGATGGCAGAACGAAAGAGAGAGAGAGTGAGAGAAAAATATCCTCTGTGCACAACGTAAAACACCAAATAATGCACACAGACAGAATTAGGCCGATTCCTGCTAATTATCAAAATCCACAAAATAGCTGTTAGATTCTACAATCGCCTAAGCGATTCCCAAACCTTCCATAACAAAGCCATCACCTACAGGGAGATGAACCTGGAGAAGGATCCCCTAAGCAAGCTGTCTCTGTTCACAAACAGACCTCACAGAGCCCCAGGACAGCAACACAATTAGAGCCAACCAAATCATGAGAAAACAAAAAGATAATTCTTTCCAATGTGCCAAGTAACAAAAAACAGGGCAAACTAGAATGCTATTTGGCCTTAAACAGAGAGTACACAGTGGCAGAATACCTGACCACTGTGACTGACCCAAACTTAAGGAAAGCTTTGACTATGTACAGACTCAGTGAGTATAGCCTTGCTATTGAGAGAGTCTGCCATAGGCAGACCTGGCTCTCAAGAGAAGACAGGCTATGTGCACACTGTCCACAAAATGAGCTGCACTTCCTAACCTCCTGCAAAAGGTATGACCCTATTAGAGACACATACTTCCCTCAGATTACACAGATCCACAAAGAATTTGAAAACAAATCCAATTTTGATAAACTCCTATATCTATTGGGTGGAAGACCACAGTGTCATCACAGCAACAAGATTTGTGACCTGTTGCCACAAGAAAAGGGCAACCAGTGAAGTACAAACACCATTGTAAATACAACCCATATTTATTTTCCCTTTGTACTTTAACGATTTGTACATCGTTACAACACTGTATGTAGCCATAATATGACATTTGAAATGTCTCTATTTCTTTGGAACGTTTGTGAGTGTAACGTTAACTGTACATTTTTTATTGTTTATTTCACTTTTGTTCATTATCTATTTCACTTGCTTTGGCAATGTAAACACATGTTTCCCATGCCAATAAAGCCATTTGAGAGAGCGAGAGATATGCAGACTGAAAGAGTGAGAGAGAGAGAGAGAGAGCATGAGATGGGCAGACCGAGAGAGATGAAGAGAGAGAGCTAGGCAGACCAAAAGGGAGAGCGAGAGTGAGAGCGACAGGCAGACTCACCGACCTCAACCCAGAGTCTCTCAGAGCCTTCACATTCAGCCCACTAACACCTCTCTCAGACCACAGTAAAATCACCATTTATCTGAGAAGAGCGGAACCTAACCATGAGGTATCACGGCCTAATAAATGACATGCCACCAAACAGGCCTACAGATGGAGTGCAAATATTACAGAAATCTACCAAAAAGCAATTAGTAGCCAAAAAATACAATCTCTCCTGGATAACCTTTTAGCCTTAACATTCTCCTACAGCAATGAAGGTGTACATTTGGACGTTTGGAGCATAAACGTTATATTTGACAAATTAGCCTCCTTGGCTAATCTAAAGAAACATACGAGCAAACCAAAAATAATAGATCATGAAAAATGGTCTGATAATGATTGCAAAAATCTAAGGAAGTCATTGAGAAATATATCTTATCAAAAACACAGAGAACCAGACAACAAAAATAGACGCCTTCAATATGGGGAAACACTGAAGCAATACAAACGCACCCTAAGAACAAAAAAGGAACAGCACATTAGAAATTAGCTGGATGTAATTGAGGAATCCATAGAGTCAAACCACTTCTGGGAATTGGAATAAATTAAACAAACCACATGAGGAATTGGCTATCCATAATGGTGATGTGTGGAGAAATCACTTTGCAAACCTCTACAACAATATAACAAAGAGCCCAGAACAACAAGATATACAAGAAAAATTACAAATCCTTGAATCAGAATTATTAGAAAAACGATACACTCTACAACCCTAAAAGGCCTGTGGTGCTGATGGTACTTCAAATTCAATTTTTACATTTACAGACCACAAATTCAAATTGGCTACACTCAAACTTTTCCACATTATCCTGCAGTTTTTTTCCCCCATATTTGGAACCAAGGATTGATCACACCAATCTATAAAAATCGAGACAAATTTGACCTAAATAATTAGAGGAATTTGCGTTAACGGCAACTTTGGGAAAATTCTCTGCAGTATCATAAATAGCAGACTATGTCATTTCCTTGATGAACACAACGTCCTGAGCAGAAGCCACATTGGATTTGTAACACATTACCGGACAACAGACCACATATATACCCAACACACTAGAATTGACAAACACACTAAACCAAAACAAAGGCAAAATCTACTCTTGTTTTGTAGACTTCAAGAAAGCATTTGATTCAATTAGGCACAAAGGTCTTTAAAAAACAAACAAATAGAAAGTGGTATTGGAGGGAAAACGTATGTCATTAAATCAATGTACACTGTAAACAAATGTGCAATTAAAATTGGCAACTAGCAAACATACTTCTTCTCTCAGGGGCGGGGAGTGAAACAGGGCTGCCCAATAAGTCCAACACTATTTAACATCTACATTAATGAATTGGCAAAAACATTTGAAGAATCTGCAGCACCTGGTCTCAACCGACAACACTGAAATCAAGTGTCTGCTGTACGCAGATGACCTGGTGCTGCTGTTTCTCACTAAGGAGGGATTAAAACAGCATCTAGATCCTCTGCACAGGTTCTGTCGGACCTGGCCTCTGACCGTTAACCTAAAAAATAACGAATATAATGATATTCAAAAAGAGGTCCGGAAATCAGGATCACTAATATAAATTCGGCACCCGGCCTCACCCTACTAGAATCTGAAGTCAAATGTCAAAAGTCTACTGTTTTCTGATGCTCTGGGGCTTCTGTCCCAACCAAGGAGGGCCTACAGCAACACCTATATCTTCTGCACAGATTCTGTCAAACCTGGGCCCTTACAGTAAATCTCAGTAAAACAAAAACATTGGTGTTCCAAAAAAGGTCCAGTTGCCAGGACCACAAATACAGGATCAGGCTATGTGCACACTGCCAACAAAATGAGGTGGAAACTGAGCTGCACTTCCTAACCTCCTGACAAATGTATGACCATATTAGAGACACATATTTCCCTCAGATTACACAGACCGACCCAAAATTTGAAAACAAACCCAATTTCGATAAACTCCCATATCTATTGGGTGAAATACCACAGTGTGCCGTCACAGCAGCAAGATTTGTGACCTGTTGCAACAAGGAAAGGGGAACCAGTGAAGGACATTTTTATGTTTATTTAACTTCCCTTTTGTACCTTAACTATTTGCACATAACATTTGAAATGTCTTTATTCTTTTTAAACTTTTGTGAGTGTAATGTTTGCTGTTCATTTTGATTGTTTATTTCACTTTTGTTTATTATCTACTTCACTTGCTTTGGCAATGTTAACATATGTTTCCCATGCCAAAAAAGCTGTTAAATAGAATTGACATTGAATTGAGAGTCAGACCAAAAGATAGAGAGACACAGAGAGAGAGAGAGAGAGAGAGAGAGAGAGAGAGAGAGAGAGAGAGAGAAAGATGGGCAGACTGATAGCGAGTGAGATGGGCAGACCGAAAGCGAGTGAGATGGGCAGACCGAAAGCGAGTGAGATGGGCAGACCGAAAGCGGGTGAGATGGGCAGACCGAAAGATAATGAGATGGTCAGACCGAAAGAGAGATGGGCAGACCAAAAGAGAGATGGTCAGACCGAAGAGAGATGGGCAGACTGAATTATATTGAGAGAGAGCGACGGAAAGAGAGAGAAAGAGAGCGAGAGGCAGACCGAAAGAGAGAGAGCAAAGAAAAGAGTCCCCTCATCCAGCTGGTTCTGGGGCTGAGTTCACAAACCTGTTCTACTAACACACTGAATTAGGGCTGGGCTATATGGCCAAAATCTCATATCCCGATATAGGTAATTTCATATCCCGATAATAATACATATCACGATATAGCACATTTTCTGTAAATTCAATGAATAAATAGTTTATATAAAATGACCACATGTAAAGACCTATTTCTTATTACATTTTTAATTATACTCAACAAATGAAGGTACTTACTCACACTTGATTATGTCTCCTTTTATTTAGAACCTATGTGCAAATTTTCAATTGAGCATGTAACAAAATATAAAATATGAATGTATAAAATCTAAAAAGGTAAATAGAAAACACTTCAACTATAAATAAATATAGGCCTAAAATATATAATATATATTTTTAGGGGCTTGCCTGTTTTGCATGTTATTTTGGCATTAATATGTGTCACATATCAATTTGCATTTGGTACCTTGGGTTGAGTGTTAGCACCAACTCACGAAACCCCCGTGGCTCGACCGTGTAAATTGGGGCCATGTCTTTGCAGATGAAAGTAACGGCAGCTGTTATCTCATTCCATCTTCGTGATTCTTTGCCATATGGTGTGCCTCGGGCAAAAGCCTCTTGCAACGTCTGAGTCGGGGGTTTGTTTTGAGCACTCGACTGTGCTTTTTTGGGTCTCGTCCCAAAAAAAGGTGGTAAAATTGGTCAATGGTGTTTGAGCCTGTTGTCAGGACCGGCCTGCAGCAAATTATGCAGAGGGCGGTTTTCTGGTCCGGGTTAGACTTTTCATACCAAAACCGCGTCCATGCGACCAAAGTAGCCCGTCTTTTAGGTACGGTCTCCGTGCTCTGTGTCGCCGTGTGGAAGAACGCAAAGCGTCGTCCAATTGACGGAAAATATTGCCGTAGTGTGTGACTTGCAACACAACGAAATAAACGATAGAGCATAATATGAAACGATAGACGTTTTTCTATCGTCACACGATATATCGTCAAATCGCCCAGCCCTACACGGAATCCTCAGGAACAGAACATCCAATCAATCAGATCAAAACAAATTACAACACAGTCAAAACAAAACTACATTACTTATTGGGGGAAACAAGGACAAGCACAAAGCAAAATGCTGTGCTATCTGGCCCTCAATCGACAGTACACTGTGGCAAACTATTTGACCATGGTTACTGATCAAAGCATTAGAAAAACCTTGACAAAAGTACAGGCTCGGTGAGCACAGCCTTGCCATTGAGAAGGGTAGACAGGAAAACATGGCTCCCTGTAGAGGAAAGGCTGTGCAACTATTGTGTCACGCCCTGGCCAGAGAGAGGTTTTTATTCTTTTTATTCTGGTTAGTCCAGGGTGTGACTAGGGTGGGCATTCTAGTTTCTTTATTTCTATGTTTTCTATTTCTTTGTTTTTGGCCGAGTGTGGTTCCCAATCAGAGGCAATCTATCGTCTCTGATTGGGAATCATACTCAGGCAGTCCTTTTTCCCTCTTTCATTTGTGGGTAGTTATTTTCTGTTTAGTGTCTACACCTGACAGAACTGTTCGTTTTTTCGTTTCATTACTTTGTTTGAGTGTTTTTGATATTAAATTGTCACGATCGTGTACTGGAGAGAATGAGGACCAAGGCGCAGCTGGATATGAATACATCTTCTCTTTTTTTATTTAAAAGACGAAGATGAACACGACACGAAACACTTTAACAAAACTATACAAAACAACAAAACGACCGTGAAGCTACAAACGTTGTGCACAAACATACAGGCTACTAACGTTCTACATAGACAATTACCCACCACCAATGAGAGCCTATGGCTACCCTAAATAAGGCTCCCAATCAGAGACAACCGAAATCAGCTGTCTCTAATTGGGAACTCATTCAGGCAACCATAGACTCTCCTAGATAACTAACCAACATAGACAACGCTAGACATACACTCAACACAAAACCATATACTAAACCCCATAACCCCTTTACCAAATAAACACCCAAAACCAACAAAACATAAACATTCCCCATGTCACACCCTGACCTAACTAAAATAATAAAGAAAACAAAGAATAATAAGGCCAGGGCGTGACATAACCCCCCCCTTGAGGCGCGAACTCCGGGCGCACCATACACAGTCTAGGGGAGGGTCTGGGTGGGCTCCCCTCCACGGTGGCGGCTCCGGCTCTGGTCGTAGTCCCCACGTCACCACAGTACCTAACCACCTCCTAGGCTTACTCCAAACGACCCCCCTCCACATTAACCCCATTGCATTAAGGGGGAGTTCCGGACTAAGGACCAGTACCAGGGTAAGGGGCAGTACCAGGGTCAGGGGCAGTACCAGGATAAGGGGCAGTACCAGGGTAAGGGGCAGCACCAGGGTAAGGGGCAGCACCAGGGTAAGGGGCAGCCCCAGGGTAAGGGGCAGCCCCAGGGTAAGGGGCAGCACCAGGGTAAGGGGCAGCTCCAGGGTAAGGACCATCACTGGAATAAGGGGCAGCACCGGGACAAGGGGCAGCACCGGGACAAGGGGCAGCACCGGGACAAGGGGCAACACCGGGACAAGGGGCAACACCGGGACAAGGGGCAGCACCGGGACAAGGGGCAACACCGGGACAAGGGGCAACACCGGGACAAGGGGCAACACCGGGACAAGGGGCAACACCGGGACAAGGGGCAGATCCCGGCTGAAGGACTCTGACAGGTCCTGTTTGGACGGCTCTGGCAGGTCCATGCAGGCTGACGGCTCTCGACGCTCATGGCAGACTGACGGCTCTCTACGCTCATGGCAGGCTGACGGCTCTCTACGCTCATGGCAGGCTGACGGCTCTCGACGCTCATGGCAGGCTGACGGCTCTCGACGCTCATGGCAGGCTGACGGCTCTCGACGCTCATGGCTCTCTGACGGCTCTGGCTGCTCATGGCTCTCTGACGGCTCTGGCTGCTCATGGCTCTCTGACGGCTCTGGCTGCTCATGGCTCTCTGGCGGCTCTGGCAGATCCTGTCTGGTTGGCGGCTCTGGCAGATCCTGTCTGGTTGGCGGCTCTGGCAGATCCTGTCTGGTTGGCGGCTCTGGCAGATCCTGTCTGGTTGGCGGCTCTGGCAGATCCTGTCTGACGGACGGCTCTAGCGGCTCCTGTCTGGCTGGCGGCTCTAGCGGCTCCTGTCTGGCGGACGGCTCAGTGGGCTCATGGCAGACGGGCAGCTTTGCAGGCTCATGGCAGACGGGCGGCTTTGCAGGCTCATTGCAGACGGATGGCTCAGATGGCGCTGGGGAGACGAGCAGTTCAGTCAACGCTGTGCAGACGGCAGACTCCTGCCGGCTGAGGCGCACTGTAGGCCTGGTGCGTGGTGCCGGGACTGGTGGCACCGGGCTGGGGACACGCATCTCAGGGCTAGTGCGGGGAGCAGCAACAGGACGCACAGGACTCTGGGGACACACAGGAGGCTTGGTGCGTGGTTTAGACACTGGTGGTAAAGGGCTGGAGACACGCACCATATAGCTAGTGCGTGGAGGAGGCACTGGTGGTACTGGATTGGGGCGGGGAGGTGGCGCCGGAAATACCGGACCGTGCAGGCGTACTGGCTCCCTTGAACGCCGAGCCTGCCCAACCTTACCTGGTTGTATGCTCCCCGTCGCCTGACCAGTGCGGGGAGGTGGAATGACCCGCACCGGCCTATGTAGGCGAACCGGGGACACCATGCGTAAGGCTGGTGCCATGTACGCCGGCCCGAGGAGACGCACTGGTGACCAGATGCGTTGGGCCGGCTTCATGACATACGGCTCAACGCTCAGTCTAGCCCGGCCGATACGTGGAGCTGAAATGTACCGAACCGGGCTATGCACGCGTACAGGAGACACCGTGCGCTCTACTGCGTAACACGGTGTCTGCCCGTACTCCCGCTCTCCACGGTAAGTACAGGGAGTAGGCGCAGGTTTCCTACCTGACTTCGCCACACTCCCTTTAAGGCCCCCCCCAAGAAATTTTTGGGTTGTACTCACGGGTCTCCAGCCTTGTCTCCGTGCTGCCTCCTCATATCGCCTCCTCTCGGCTTTCGCTGCCTCCAGCTCTTCACGAGGGAGGCGATATTCTCCAGGTTGATCCCAATGTCCATCTCTTTCCAATTCGTCCTCCCAACTCCAGAGATCCTGTGTAGGTAGGTCCTGTTGCCGCCTTCCATGCCGCTTGGTCCTATGGTGGGTAATTCTGTCACGATCGTGTACTGGAGAGAATGAGGACCAAGGCGCAGCTGGATATGAATACATCTTCTCTTTTTTTATTTAAAAGACGAAGATGAACACGACACGAAACACTTTAACAAAACTATACAAAACAACAAAACGACCGTGAAGCTACAAACGTTGTGCACAAACATACAGGCTACTAACGTTCTACATAGACAATTACCCACCACCAATGAGAGCCTATGGCTACCCTAAATAAGGCTCCCAATCAGAGACAACCGAAATCAGCTGTCTCTAATTGGGAACTCATTCAGGCAACCATAGACTCTCCTAGATAACTAACCAACATAGACAACGCTAGACATACACTCAACACAAAACCATGTACTAAACCCCATAACCCCTTTACCAAATAAACACCCAAAACCAACAAAACATAAACATTCCCCATGTCACACCCTGACCTAACTAAAATAATAAAGAAAACAAAGAATAATAAGGCCAGGGCGTGACATAAATAAAATCATGAACACTTACCACGCTGCGCTTTGGTCCACTCCTTCTGACGACGAGCGTTACAGAATTACCCACCAAAGAAGGACCAAGCAACGTGTTCAAGAGGAGCAGGGATCCTGGGCCTGGGAGAAAAGAGAGTGGAGGACATCCTGGACATGGGAAGAGGTTATGGCAGGGGACAAGACCCTGCCATGGAAACAGGTAGAAACAGCAAGGGAGGAACGGCGACGATGCGAGGGGACACGGCTAGCACGTAAACCCGAGAGGCAGCTACAAAATATTTTTTTTGGGGGGGGGGGGGGGGGGGGGGGGGGGGGACACACGAGGAGAGTGGCAGAGTCAGGGTTCAGACCTGAGCCAACTCCTCGTGCTTACCGTGGGGAGCGAGTGACCGGTCAAGCACCAGGCTATCCGGTTCTGCGCACCATGCCTTCAGTGCGCATCCACAGCCCGGTGCGTTTTGTGCAAGCTCCCCGCAGTGGCCGTGCTAGAGTGGGCATTCAGCCAGGACGGATTGTGCCGGCTCAGCATTCCTGGTCTCCGGTGCGTCTCTTCGGCCCAGTTTATCCTGCTCCAGCTCTACGCACGGTGTCCCGGGTTCGCCAGCAAAGCCCATTGCGCCCTGTTCCAGCTCCCTGCACTTGCCAGGCTAAGGTGGGTATCCAGCCAGGATGAGTGGTGCCAGCTCTGCGTTCTAGACCTCCAGTACACCTCCACAGTCCAGTACGTCCTGTGCCTTCTCTCCGCACTCGCCCTGAGGTGCGTGTCATCAGCCCGATGCCACCGGTACCAGTCCCACGCATCAAGCCTCCAGTGCGTCTCCACAGTCCAGAGCTTCCGGTGACAGTTCCCAGTCCGGAGCTTCCGGCGACAGTTCCCAGTCCAGAGTTTCCGGCGACGTTTCCCAGTCCGGAGCTTCCGGCGACAGGCCACAGTCCGGAACCTCCAACGACGGGCCACAGTCCGGAACCTCCTGAGACGGTCCACAGTCCGAAACCTCCTGAGACGGTCCCCAGTCCGGAGCCTTCAGCGACGGTCCCCAGTCCGGAGCCTTCAGCGACGGTCCCCAGTCCGGAGCCTCCAGCAATGGTCCCCAGTCCGGGGCCTGCAGCGACGGTCCCCAGTCCGGAGCCTCCGGTGATGATCGGTGGTCTGGTTCCTCCGGCGATGAAAAAATATAAAACAATTAAAGAGTGTAATTTCGCCAAATTTGAAAGGTTTCAAGGTTTCAAAGACCTCTCTGATGAGGACGCAGAGAGCTGTGGGTTGGCAGCGCACTACATTGCTGCCTGTCATAAGATGAGGGACGGTGTCTGACAGACCAACCAAGCTGCACATCTCCTCTATGCTTATTGTTATTGTTCAATGTATGGTTATTTTGACCCTTGGTTATTGTTGTTACTGTTGTCCCGTTGACAATATTGATTATTATGATTAATTATGTTAATATTTTAAATGTACAAAGTAAGTTTTGGCAATATGTACAATGTTACATCATGCCAAAAAAAGCAAATGAAATTGAGAGATCAGCAGACTGAAAGAGAGAGAGATGGGCAGACCAAAAGAGATTGAAAGACAGAGAGAGACAGAGACAGAGAGACAAAGCAAAGCAAGTCCTCATATTTTACACCGAGGTAATTGATAGGGCCATTTTCCGTATCAATAACCTTACATTTCCACAGTAAAAACATCTGATGCTGAGTGAAAAAGTTTCAGGATATAACCTATTTTTGTTTTTGCGGCCTTGTCTGCTGAGTACAGTCAGTGTTCGTCTCATAGGGGATTTATTTCAGGAAATAGGACAATTTAAAGGACTGCATTTCTGGAGTTTAGGTCAAAGCTTTGGACTGCAGTGCCTAGGTAGATTTTGCACAAAGTGGTATGGTGATTTGGACCAGTAATTAGTAGATTTCTTAACATACACTATCCAAAGTATAGTGTCTTGCGAAAGTATTCACCCCCTTGGCATTTTTCCGATTTTGTTGCCTTACAAACTAGAATTAAAATAGATTTTTGGGGAGTTTGTATCATTTGATTTTAACAACATACATATATCTTCAACGTCTTTGAAGATGCAAAATATGTTTTCTTGTGAAACAAACAACAAATAAGAAAAAAACTGAAAACTTGAGTGTGCATATCTATTCAACCCCCAAAGTCAATATTTTGTAGAGCCACCTTTTGCAGCAGTTACAGCTGTAAGTCTCTTGGGGTATGTCTCTATAAGCTTGGCACATCTAGCCACTGGGATTTTTGCCCATTCTTCAAGGCAAAACTGCTCCAGCTCCTTCACGTTGGATGGGTTCCGCTAGCGTACAGTAATATTTAAGTCATACCACAGATTCTCAATTAGATTGAGGTCTGGGCTGTGACTAGGCCATTCCAAGGCATTTAAATCTTTCCCCTTTAACCACTCAAGTGTTGCTTTAGCAGTATGCTTAGGGTCATTGTCCTGCTGGAAGGTGAACCTCCTTCCCAGTCTCAAATCTCTAGAAGACTGAAACAGGTTTCCTCAAGAATTTCTCTGTATTTTGCGCCATCCATCATTCCTTCAATTCTGACCAGTTTTCCAGTCCCTGCCGATAAAAAACATACAACAACATGATGCTGCCACCAGCATGCTTCACTGTGGGGATGTGGTTCTTGGGGTGATGAGAGGTGTTGGGTTTGCGCCAGACATAGCGTTTTCCTTGATGGCCAAAAAGCTCAAATTTAGTCTCATCTGACAAGAGTACTTTCTTCTATATGTTTGGGGAGTCTCCCACATGTCTTTTGGCGAACATCAAACATGTTTTCTTATTTTTTTCTTTATGCAAATGCTTTTTTTCTGGCCACTCTTCCGTAAAGCCCAGCTCTGTTTAGTGTACGGCTTAAAGTGGTCCTATGGACAGATACTCCAATCTCCGCTGTGTAGCTTTGCAGTTCCTTCAGGGTTATCTTTGGTCTCTTTGTTGCCTCTCTGATTAATGCCCTCCTTGCCTGGTCCGTGCGTATTGGTGGGCGGCCCTCTCTCGGCAGGTTTGCTGTGTTGCCATATTCTTTCCATTTTTAATAATGGATTTAATGGGGCTCCGTGGGATGTTCAAAGTTTCTGATATTTTTTTACAACGCAATCCTGATCTGTACTTTTCCACAATTTTGTCCCTGACCTGTTTGGAGAGCTGCTTGGTCTTCATAGTGCCGCCTGCTTGGTGGTGCCCCTTGCTTACTGGTGTTGCAGACTCTGGGGCCTTTCAGAACAGGTGTCTATACTGAGATCATGTAACAAATCCTGTGACACTTCAATAAAGTCCACCTGTGTGCAATCTAACTAATTATGTGACTTCTGAAGGTAATTGGTTGCACCAGATCGTATTCAGGGGCTTCATAGCAAAGGGGGTGAATACATATGCACGCACCACTTTTCCTTCTTTTATTTTGTATAATTTTTCTAAACAAGTTATTTTTTTCCTTTCACTTCACCAATTTGGACTATTTTGTGTATGTCCATTACATGAAATTAAAATAAAAATCAATTTAAATTACAGGTTGTAATGAAACAAAATAGGAAAAACCCCAAGGTGGGTGAATACTTTTGCAAGGCACTGCATGTGGATAGACACCCCTTCAAAATCGTGGATTCTGCTATTTCAGCTAAACTCGTTGCTGATCAGTGTATAAAATTGAGCACACAGCCATGCAATCTCCATAGACAAATATTGGCAGTAGAATGGCCTTGCTGAAGAGCTCAGTGACTTTCAATGTAGCACTGTCATAGGAAGCCATCTTTCCAACAAATCAGTTGGTCAAATTTCTGCCATGCTAGAGCTACCCTGGTCAACTGTAAGTCCTGTTATTGTGAAGTGGAAACATCTAGGAGCAACAACGGTTCAGCAGCGAAGTGGTAGGCCACACAAGCTCACAGAACAGGACTGCAGAGTGCTGAAGTGCTTACCCTGAACAATCGTCTGTCCTCGGTTGCAACACTCGCTACCGAGTTAAAAACTGCCTCTGGAAGCAACGTCAGCACAAGAACTGTTCGTCAGGTGCTTCATCAAATGGCTGAGCAGCCACACAGAAGCCTAAGGTCACCATGCACAATGCCGAGCATTGGCTGGAATGGTGTAGAGCTTGCCGCCATTAGACTCTGGAGCAGTAGAAACGCGTTCTCTGGAGGGATGAATCACGCTTCAACATTGACAGTCCGACGGACGAATCTGGGTTTGGCGGATGCCAGGAGAACGCTACCTGCCCGAATGCATAGTGACAGCTAGTAAGTTTAGTGGAGGAGGAATAATGGTCTGGGGCTGATTTTCATTGTTTGTGCTAGGCCCCTTAGTTCCAGTGAAGGGAAATCTTAACGCTACAGCATACAATGAAATTCTAGACAATTTTGTGCTTCCAACTTTGTGGTAACAGTTCGGGGAAGGCCCTTTCCTGTTACAGCATGACAATTTATTTTAAAAAATATATATTTTACCTTTATTTAACTAGGCAAGTCAGTTAAGAACAAATTCTTATTTTCAATGACGGCCTGGGAACAGTGGGTTAACTGCCTTGTTCAGGGGCAGAACGACAGATTCGTACCTTGTCAGCTTGGGGATTCGATCTGGCAACCTTTCAGTTACTGGTCTAACGCTCTAACCACTAGGCTACCTGCCGCCCCAATGCCACCGTGCACAAAGCGAGGTTCATACAGAAATGGTTTGTCGAGATCGGTGTGGAAGAACTTGACTGGCCTCCAATGAGCACTGTCCTCAACCCCAACGAACACCTTTGGGATGAATTGGAATGCCGACTGAAAGCCAGGCCTAATCGCCCAACATCAGTGCCCGAGCTCACTAATGCTCGTGGCTGAATGGAAGCAAGTCCCACAGCAATGTTCCAACAACTAGTGGAAAGCCTGTACAGAAGAGTGGAAGCTGTCATAGCAGCAAAGGGGGGACCAACTCCATATTAATGCCCATGATTTTGGAATGAGATGTTCGACGAGCAGGTGTCCACATACACTACATGACCAAAAGTATCTTGATCTTGGAAAGAGATACAGTTAATAAGCTACCTTAAACACCTTTTCAGAACTAGTTCCCAGTTGACATAACCAAAGCACGTCTCTACTACTCTACTGTGCATTACAACGGAACGACTTGATCAGTGTAGTGTTGGCTGACTACACAGTTGTCTTTGCTATCTTTGATTTGTATTTGTTCGATCTTAGCTAGCTACTTAGCTGGCTCCATAGCCGTCTTTGTATCGGTGATACTTGTGTAGTTATCAAGGTTCGCTGAGGTTCGCTAGCCAGGTATTCTCGCCCTAACGTAACGTAACGTAACGTAGTCAACCCTGCTAACTAGCCAGCTAGCCACCGATTAGCAGCACGGTAGAAACGATTACATTACAACGGAACGACTTGACTTGTGTAGTGTTAGCTAGCTACATAGTTTTCTTTGCTATCTTTTTATCTAAGATAATTGTGTAGCTTTGAGTAATTATCGGTTAGCTAGCCAGCTATTTTTCGCCTGCCGCGCTGCCGTCCTCCTACCTAGCCAACACTGCTAGCTAGCCAACTTCTACCGAATAGCAGCACTGTAGAAACTTACACTACAACGGGACGACTTGATTAGCGTAGTGTTAGCTAGTTGTCTTTGCTGTCCTTGTATCCATGATAATTGTGTAGTTTAGAGAAATTTAGTGAAATTGTCGAGGTTACCTAGCCAGCTTCACTTTCAACAACGTAGCCACTGCTAGCCAGGCTACTTCACCAGCCAGCAGTACTATATCATTTTAGTCAATAAGATCTTGTATTTTATTTTTATTTTTTTGCAACGTAAGCTTAACTTTCTGAACATTCGAGACGTGTAGCCCACTTGTCATTCTAATCTCCATTGCATTAGCGTAGCCTCTTCTGTAGCCTGTCAACCATGTGTCTGTCTATCCCTGTTCTCTCCTCTCTGCACAGACCATACAAACGCTTCACACCGCGTGGCCGCGCCCACCCTAACCTGGTGGTCCCAGCCCGCACGACCCACGTGGAGTTCCAGGTCTCCGGTGGCCTCTGGAACTGCCGATCTGCGGCCAACAAGGCAGAGCTCATCTCAGCCTATGCGTCCCTCCAGTCCCTCGACTTCCTGGCACTGACGGAAACATGGCTCACCACAGATAACACTGCTACTCCTACTGCTCTCTCTTCGTCTGCCCATGTGTTCTCGCACACCCCGAGACCTTCTGGTCAGCGGGGTGGTGGCACCGGGATCCTCATCTCTCCCAAGTGGTCATTCTCTCTTTCTCCCCTTACCCATCTGTCTATCGCCTCCTTTGAATTCCATGCTGTCACAGTTACCAGCCCTTTCAAGCTTAACATCCTTATCATTTATCGCCCTCCAGGTTCCCTTGGAGAGTTCATCAATGAGCTTGATGCCTTGATAAGCTCCTTTCCTGAGGACGGCTCACCTCTCACAGTTCTGGGTGACTTTAACCTCCCCATGTCTACCTTTGACTCATTCCTCTCTGCCTCCTTCTTCCCACTCCTCTCCTCTTTTGACCTCACCCTCTCACCTTCCCCCCCTACTCACAAGGCTGGCAATACGCTTGACCTCATCTTTACTAGATGCTGTTCTTCCACTAACCTCATTGCAACTCCCCTCCAAGTCTCCGACCACTACCTTGTATCCTTTTCCCTCTCGCTCTCATCCAACACTTCCCACACTGCCCCTACTCGGATGGTATCGCGCCGTCCCAACCTCCGCTCTCTCTCCCCCGCTACTCTCTCCTCTTCCATCCTATCATCTCTTCCCTCTGCCCAAACCTTCTCCAACCTATCTCCTGATTCTGCCTCCTCAACCCTCCTCTCCTCCCTTTCTGCATCCTTTGACTCTCTATGTCCCCTATCCTCCAGGCCGGCTCGGTCCTCCCCTCCCGCTCCGTGGCTCGACGACTCATTGCGAGCTCACAGAACAGGGCTCCGGGCAGCCGAGCGGAAATGGAGGAAAACTCGCCTCCCTGCGGACCTGGCATCCTTTCACTCCCTCCTCTCTACATTTTCCTCTTCTGTCTCTGCTGCTAAAGCCACTTTCTACCACTCTAAATTCCAAGCATCTGCCTCTAACCCTAGGAAGCTCTTTGCCACCTTCTCCTCCCTCCTGAATCCTCCTCCCCCTCCCCCCCCCTCCTCCCTCTCTGCAGACGACTTCGTCAACCATTTTGAAAAGAAGGTCGACGACATCCGATCCTCGTTTGCTAAGTCAAACGACACCGCTGGTTCTGCTCACACTGCCCAACCCTGTGCTTTGACCTCTTTCTCCCCTCTCTCTCCAGATGAAATCTCGCGTCTTGTGACGGCCGGCCGCCCAACAACCTGCCCGCTTGACCCTATCCCCTCCTCTCTCCTCCAGACCATTTCCGGAGACCTTCTACCTTACCTCACCTCGCTCATCAACTCATCCTTGACCGCTGGCTACGTCCCTTCCGTCTTCAAGAGAGCGAGAGTTGCACCCCTTCTGAAAAAACCTACACTCGATCCCTCCGATGTCAACAACTACAGACCAGTATCCCTTCTTTCTTTTCTCTCCAAAACTCTTGAACGTGCCGTCCTTGGCCAGCTCTCCTGCTATCTCTCTCAGAATGACCTTCTTGATCCAAATCAGTCAGGTTTCAAGACTAGTCACTCAACTGAGACTGCTCTTCTCTGTATCACGGAGGCGCTCCGCACTGCTAAAGCTAACTCTCTCTCCTCTGCTCTCATCCTTCTAGACCTATCGGCTGCCTTCGATACTGTGAACCATCAGATCCTCCTCTCCACCCTCTCCGAGTTGGGCATCTCCGGCGCGGCCCACGCTTGGATTGCGTCCTACCTGACAGGTCGCTCCTACCAGGTGGCGTGGCGAGAATCTGTCTCCTCACCACGCGCTCTCACCACTGGTGTCCCCCAGGGCTCTGTTCTAGGCCCTCTCCTATTCTCGCTATACACCAAGTCACTTGGCTTTGTCATAACCTCACATTATCTGTCATATCATTGCTATGCAGACGACACACAATTAATCTTCTCCTTTCCCCCTTCTGATGACCAGGTGGCGAATCGCATCTCTGCATGTCTGGCAGACATATCAGTGTGGATGACGGATCACCACCTCAAGCTGAACCTCGGCAAGACGGAGCTGCTCTTCCTCCCGGGGAAGGACTGTCCGTTCCATGATCTCGCCATCACGGTTGACAACTCCATTGTGTCCTCCTCCCAGAGCGCTAAGAACCTTGGCGTGATCCTGGACAACACCCTGTCGTTCTCCACCAACATCAAGGCGGTGGCCCGTTCCTGTAGGTTCATGCTCTACAACATCCGCAGAGTACGACCCTGCCTCACACAGGAAGCGGCGCAGGTCCTAATCCAGGCACTTGTCATCTCCCGTCTGGATTACTGCAACTCGCTGTTGGCTGGGCTCCCTGCCTGTGCCATTAAACCCCTACAACTCATCCAGAACGCCGCAGCCCGGCTGGTGTTCAACCTTCCCAAGTTCTCTCACGTCACCCCGCTCCTCCGCTCTCTCCACTGGCTTCCAGTTGAAGCTCGCATCCGCTACAAGACCATGGTGCTTGCCTACGGAGCTGTGAGGGGAACGGCACCTCAGTACCTTCAGGCTCTGATCAGGCCCTACACCCAAACAAGGGCACTGCGTTCATCCACCTCTGGCCTGCTCGCCTCCCTACCACTGAGGAAGTACAGTTCCCGCTCAGCCCAGTCAACACTGTTCGCTGCTCTGGCACCCCAATGGTGGAACAAACTCCCTCACGACGCCAGGACAGCGGAGTCAATCACCACCTTCCGGAGACACCTGAAACCCCACCTCTTCAAGGAATACCTAGGATAAAGCAATCCTTCTGCCCCCCCCCCCCCCCCCCCCTTAAAAGATCTAGATGCACTATTGTAAAGTGGCTGTTCCACTGGATGTCATAAGGTGAATGCACCAATTTGTAAGTCGCTCTGGATAAGAGCGTCTGCTAAATGACTTAAATGTAAAATGTAAATGTACTACTAAGTCCTCATGTTTTGCACAGAGGTCAGTGGCCAGTGGCCATTCCATATTGATGAATGGAACATTATGAAGGGCCATTTGCCGTATCAATAACCTTACATTTCCACAGTGAAAATGTCTGATGCTGTTCTAAATTATAGACACAAGTGTGTAGTTGCTAAGTGAAAATGTTTCAGAATGTTACCCATTGTTAATTTGGCAGCATTGTCTGTCTTTGAGTTCATTTTGTGAAACAAGATTAGGGTAAAGACCGGTCTCAAAAAGGTCCTTCTGGGATGTAAATCCCTGATTATCTGAAAACAAAACATTTTTTTGTCATTCAAACGTCTCACACACTACAGTATGTAATAGCATGTTCTAATAGAGCCATCAACATGATTCTAGAAAACATACTGTTTAGATATAGTTTGAGTTCATTTTGTAAAACAGGGTTACGGCTACGGTTAGAAAAGGGCAATTTTTTAAATCTTAGTTATTTTCATAGTAAAAAAAAAAAAAAAGATAACATATACAGTTGAAGTCGGAAGTTTACATACACTTAGGGTGGAGTCATTGAAACTCATTTTTCAACCACTCCCCAAATTTCTTGTTAACAAACTATAGATTTGGCAAGTTGGTTAGGACATCTACAAGTAATGTTTCCAACAATTGTTTACAGACAGATTGTTTTACTTATAATTCACTGTATCACAATTCCAGTGGGTCAGAAGTTTACATATACTAAGTTGATTGTGCCTTTAAAGAGCTTGGAAAGTTCCAGATAATGATGTCATGGCTTTAGAAGCTTCTGATAGGCTAATTGACATCATTTGAGTCAATTGGAGGTGCACCTGTGGATGTAGTTCAAGACCTACCTTCAAACTCAGTGCCTCTTTTCTTGACATTATGGGAAAATCAAAAGAAATCAGCCAAGACCTCAGAAGAAAAATTGTAGACCTCCACAAGTCTGCTTCATCCTTGGGAGCAATTTCCAAACGCCTGAAGGTACCACGTTCATCTGCACAAACAATAGTACGCAAGCATAAACACCATGGGACCATGCAGCCGTCATACCGCTCAGAAAGGAGACCCCTTCTGTTTCCTAGAGATGAGCGTACTTTGATGCGAAAAGTGCAAATCAATCCCAGAACAACAGCAAAGGACCTTGTGAAGATGCTGGAGGAAACGGGTACAAAAGTATCTATATCCACAGTAAAACGAGTCCTATATCGACATAACCTAAAAGGCTGCTCAGCAAGGAAGAAGCCACTGCTCCAAAACCACCATAAAAAAGACAGACTTCGGTTTGCAACTGCACATGGGGACAAAGGTTGTACTTTTTGGTGAAATGTCCTCTGGTCTACTGAAACAAAAATAGAACTGTTTGGCCATAATGACCATCGTGACGTTTTGAGGAAAAGGGGGGATGCTTGCAAGCTGACGAACACCATCCCAACCGTGAAGCACGGGGGTGGCAGCATCATGTGGTGGGGGTGCTTTGCTGCAGGAGGGACTGGTGCACTTCACAAAATAGATGGCATCATGAGGCAGGAAAATTCTGTGGATATATTGAAGCAACATCTCAAGACATCAGTCAGGAAGTTAAAGCTTGGTCGCAAATGGGTCTTCTAAATGGACAATGACCCCAAGCATACTTCCAAAGTTGTGGAAAATGGCTTAAGGACAACAAAATCAAGGTATTGGAGTGGCCATCCAAAGCCCTGGTCTCATCCTATAGAACATTTGTGGGCAGAACTGAAAAAGCGTGTGCGAGCAAGGAGGCCTACACACCTGACTCAGTTACCCCAGCTCTGTCAGGAGGAATGGGCCAACATTCACCCAACTTATTGTGGGAAGCTTGTGGAAGGCTACCTGAAACATTTGACCCAAGTTAAACAATTTAAAGGCAATGCTACCAAATACTAATTGAGTGGATGTAAACTTCTGACCCACCAGGAACATGATGAAAGAAATAAAAGCTGAAGTAAATAATTCTCTCTATTATTATTCTGACATTTCACATTCTTTACATAAAGTGGTGATCCCGACTGACCTAAGACAGGGATTTTTTACTAGGATTAAATGTCAGGAATTGTGAAAAACTTAGTTTAAATGTATTTGGCCTAGGTGTATGTAAACTTCAACTGTATACAGTTGTTTGTTTGCCATGAACATGGAATGTGCCTAGTAAATTCCTACAACAGATAAAGCAAGAGAATGAAAATATATGTATTTTTGGTACATCCGACAGGGCCTCTGTTACCTATGACCAATGTTCGCTCCAATTATTTTCGGCACTGAGCAAATCGCAGGTCTGCTGAGCAACTTCTGGTGCGCATTTACTGTGTAAACTTAAAGCGGGTACAGCCTCAGTGACAGTTTTAACAGTGGCAAAGTAGGCTACTGTGGCTATTTGATCATAATGTAGGCCTACCAGAGTGGCCTGCCATCAAAAACAATGGAGAAAAAACGCTTTCCCATAACATTTTAACATGAAAATAGCTGTTCTATCATTCAGCCTACAGTAGCAGCCAACGTGTGGTGTTCAATGCCTACATTCAATTAAACTTGTGTAGAATACAAGCTTGAGTCGTTCCAGTCCAATGCGCTCTGCGTACAAGAAAATCTCTTGCACAGTTAGTTTTGCATACTAAATCTAGCATAGTTCGTTGTGTTTCAGTATATTACATTGTAAGTGGCTAATAGTGTGTTGATTCGATCACAATTGCCACAGTAGAGTGAAACATTGATAGGGTTAAAGAAAGGGGAAAACTGTAGAAAGTTAAGTGAAGTTCAATCTCGTGCTCTGCATGTTTTCATATTTCTTCTGCGGGCAGTCCGAGGTGAGCTGTGCAGGCACAGCTAGATGGACCATGGAGAGAATAAGAGGGAACAATCGGATTAGTAGCTACCTAGTTTATAGCTTTCAAAAACAGAAAAAAATACTGTTATTATCTCCTTCTCCGCAACTTCTCTCTAATGTAATTGCATACAAAGTTACATTTTACAACAACAAAATAATTTTTCTAGCTTTGAAAAAATTAGGAAAAGAATAATCATGTGTCACATAACGAATATTATTAAATTGATTAATTTATACATCAAGAGAGAGAAGGTAACAAAGAGGCCCTATGATACATCTAAAGAGAGCGAGAGCGAGAATGTAACAAAGAGGCCCTATGATACATCTAAAGAGAGAGTGAGTGTGCGAGAGGGTAACAAAGAGACCTTAAGATACATCTAAAGAGAGAGCGAGTGTGCAAGAGAGAGAGAGAAGGTAACAAAGAGACCCTATGATACATCTAAACAGAGAGCGAGTGTGCGAGAGAGAGAGAGAGAGAGAGAGAGAGAGAGAGAGAGAGAGAGAGAGAGAGAGAGAGAGAGAGAAGGTAACAAAGAGACCCTATGATACATCTAAACAGAGAGCGAGTGTGCGAGAGAGAGAGAGAGAGAGAGAGAGAGAGAAGGTAACAAAGAGACCCTATGATACATCTAAAGAGAGAGCGAGTGTGCGAGAGAGAGAAGGTAACAAAGAGACCCTATGATACATCTAAAGAGAGAGTGAGTGTGCGAGAGAGAGAGAGAGAGAGAGAAGGTAACAAAGAGACCCTATGATACATCTAAAGAGAGAGAGCGAGTGTGTGTGTGTGTGAGAGAGAGAGAGAGAGAGAGAGAGAGAGAGAGAGAGAGAACCCTCTAATGACTGACATGACCGGAGTCCAGTGCTGCTGAGCTCTCCTACAAGCCAATCGATCAGACACGACAGTCCCTTTATCCAGCATAGCGCCTGTCCACTATGGGCCACGGTGGCGGCTGTCACGCAACCAACTGACTTCCGCTGCCGACTGTATCACTCACTATCAGAGGTGTAATGGCCGTCTAGATGGATTGGCACGAACCATATCAGCACAAATGCATGTTTCACTTAACACTAGCCTACACCTAGTTTAAAATATAACAGATCTAGACTGAAAATTGTTACAATACATGGTACAAAGGTTTGAGAGGTCGGTATACAATGGGATATTGGAAAGAGTAAGCCGACATACTGTATCTGGGCACAAAATAGGTATTTCAATTAGAATAGATAGACAGAACATATGAGCACAGAATAGATAGATGGGTAGAGTTAATTAATGGTGACTCATGCATACATCTTGCATTTTGCCCAAGCTGTGAGGAAGCGAGACATGCTGTACTGAGGTTTTTTTCTCTGGCGCCGCTCGCGGTGGGGGTCCAAATGAGACGTGTGGACAGAGGCAACACACACTGGCAGTGTTCAACCGGCCAATATACTCGCAAAGCAATTTTCATCCTTGGCCTACAACAAAAATAAAAACCCTGGGTTTCGTTTCAAATCGTAACTCCCCCATGCACAAAGGAACATGTCGGTCTTGTTGAGAAGAACTCAAAAGTCTAAAATAAATCTTCTTCCCACACTACCTAGTCCTACTCCATTTGCAATATTGGATCAGTGTGGTGAACGACAGCCTCTGGGTCAACGGATGAGAGACATTAAAACTGTGTTTTAATAGAAAAGATAAGAAAAAGAAAAGAAAAGAAAGAAAGAAAGAAAAGAAGACCGAAAAATAAATATGGACGACAGGTGGTTCCGGGGGATTGAAAAACATGACCAAGAAATGTATCTGGCCAACTAATTTGGCCACCCCTGCCTCGAATGACGGATATACCGTAGCACACTTCATGGAAGTTAATTCCATTGGAATTTCATTCCACTCAGATGGGTCCATTTGTGTTCATGTGGATGGAATTCCAAAGAGCACAATCATTCACTTTTATGGAGTATTCGCCTGTTAATATGGCATTAACTACTGCTAGGCCTAGCTCATTCGCTGGCCTATTCCAGTATGTCCCAACTCTCCTTCTCTCACACGTAAACCTACATAGGCACGCACAAGGACACAAACATATTTAATTATGCACATAGCAAACAAGTGGACACACAAGCTCAGGCACAAACACACATGGGCAAATCGTACAGGCACACACCGATTAACACAAACAAACAAACACACACACACACAGATTGTATTCACACGTCATCTACAGTAGCCTAGCCTAAATAGCTTTCCAATAGCTAACTAAGAGCAGTCAAACCGACAATATATCCTTGCAGCACATTATTTTTAGGCCCAGATATACTGTAGGTAGGTCTTGATATCCTTACAAGGTGATGAGGTATTGGAGTTATACTATACATTTTGCCGATGTCCTCTTGCTGCTGTTTCAACATTTTTCAGCAGGGTCTCACTACTGGTTCTTACCTCGAGCCTCAGTCCTAGCCACACTGCTAATGCCAATATCACTCATTCGTAACGCAGTCCAGTCACACACGCTAAAGAAGTTATTAGCCCCATTACAGAGTTATTACTGGGAGGCTACGCTAACACCGCTAGCATAATCATTGTCATTAATCAAACGTCTCCATCTCATAGACCCACAACATGAACGTCGGCTGAAACGCATCGGTTCGTCATTTGGTGTGTTTTTGTAATCAAGCGCGTTTAGAATGTGTAAGGCTACTGAGGCAACGCGTTTTTGTGGATTCCAGGTAGAGTAGCTTGAACCAACTGTGCGTCTTAGCCACAACATCTGGTTAAACGTAGCTTTTCACATCTGATTCTCTCCCCTGACGTCTACCTCATATAGATCTTCACATTTAAAATCCCTGGCTCATTTGGAGCCTCAGCTCTACCACATTATGATTCGTTAAATGGGCATGCAAATCCCCAAAAACCCTCATTTTTGTACTTTTATTAATTCAGGGAAGCCCAATTGAGACCAGTGTCTCATTTGCAATGGTGCCCTGAGGACAAAAATACCATCAACACAACAACAAAAGATAAAAAACTACAAAACATGACCATCAGGTTATTACAACAAGATATAATAGTCGATAGAAACCATTCCACACTTTCAGTAAACTCATTTAACAACAGAGTTTTAAAATGCCCTATCAACACCAGGGAATCCAGGTGTAATCTGTTTTGTAAGGTATGTGATAACGGTGGTATGTTAAAACTAAAAGGTGCATTTACCAAACTTTGCGGAGACAAACTGGACCGCGTGAGTCCACCAAACCCTGCAAATGGTATCTCATATTTTTATATTTCAACAGGGAAGTGGGGTATGTTGGAAGCTTGTGGAGCGGAGCTTTGTAAACAAGAAGGGATTAATGAAGCGATGTACAGAACTTTAGTAAAGTCTAGCTGACCTGTTTCAGAATGCTGTGATGAGTATTAAAACTGCCACCTGTAACAAAGCAAAGGGCGCAATGGTAGACGGCATCCAACGATTTAAAAGTAGTGGCTGCTGCATTCTGGTAAATGGTGTCACTGTAGTCAAGAAATGGCAAGAAAGATGACTGCACAATCTGCTTCCCGCTGTTCATGGAGGAGGCAAGATCCAATTCTAAAAAAGAAGCCCACTTTTTAAGCTTTGTAACTAGTTCATCGTATGCTTTTTAAACGTTAGCGCTTCATCAATCCAAACGCCCAGATATGCTATTTTTAGGCTGCAACCTCCTTGATGAGAGAGCCGTCCAATGAGTGAATATGTAGAAATGAGAAATGTTGTTGTGAAATACAGAACATATTTAGCTTTGCCTGCATTAAGTACACGTTTTAAATCAACAAGGGCATTCTGTATTGCAGCAAAATCAGATTGCAACTCTAACATACAGTATATATACAAAAGCATGTGTGTCACGCCCTGACCTTAGTTATCTTTGTTTTCTTTATTATTTTGGTTAGGTCAGGGTGTGACGAGGGTGGTATGTGTGTTTTTGTCTGGTCTAGGGTTTTTGTATGTCTTGGTTGTGTGTGTGTAGTCTAGGCATACATAGGTCTATGGTGGCCTGGATTGGTTCCCAATCAGAGGCAGCTGTTTATCGTTATCTCTGATTGGGGATCCTATTTAGGTTGCCATTTTCCAGTTTGGTTTGTGGGTGATTGTCTATGTGATGTTGCATGTCTGCACTCATTATTATTAGCGTCACGGTCGTTTGTTATTTCGTATAGTTTGTAATAGTTTGTTTCGGTGTTCTTTCGTTGTCATTAAATAAGATGTATTCACATCACGCTGCGCTTTGATCTCCTCACTACGACGATTGTGACAATGGGGACGCCTTTAAAATAGTGGACTCGGCTATTTCAGCCACACCTGTTGCTGACAGGTGTATAAAATCGAGCACACAGCCATACAATCTCCATAGACAAACATTGGCAGTAGAATGGCCTTACTGTCGAGCTCAGTGACTTTCAACGGGGCGCCGTCATAGGATGCTCCCTTTGAAACAAGTCAGATCGTCAAATTTCTGCCCTGAAGAGCTGCCCCGGTCAACTGTAAGGGCTGTTATTGTGAAGTGGAAACGTCTAGGCCACACAATCTCATAGAATGGGACTGCTGAGTGATGAAGCATGTAGCAAGTAAAAATGGTTTGTCCTCAGTTGCAACACTCACTACCGAGTTCCAAGTACTGTTTGTCGGGAGCTTCATGAAATGGGTTTCCATGGACGAGCAAACGTCCACAAGCCAAAGATCACCATGCACAACGCCAAGCGTCGGCTGTAGTGGTGTAAAGCTCGCCGCCAATGGACTCTGGAGCAGTGGAAATGCGTTCTCTGGAGTGATGAATCACACTTCACCATCTCGCAGTCCGTCGGACGAATCTGGGATTGGTGGATGCCAAAAAAACTGTACCTGTCTCAATGCATAGTGCCAACTGTATAGTTTGGTGGAGAAGGAATAATGGTCTGGGGCTGTTTTTCATGGTTCGGGCGAGGCCCCTTAGTTCCAGTGAAGGGAAAGCTTAACGCTACAGCATACAATGACATTCTAGACGATTCTGTGCTTCCAACTTTGTGACAACAGTTTGGGGAAGGCTCTTTCCTGTTTCAGCATCACAATGCCCCATTGCACAAAGCTAAGTCCATACAGAAATGGTTTATCGAGATCGATGTGGAAGAACTTTACTGTCCTGCACAGAGCCCTGACCTCAACCTTATCGAACACTTATCGAACAACTGCAAGCCAGACCTAATCGCCCAACATCAGTGCCCTACCTCACTAATGCTCTTGTGGCTGAATGGAAGCAGGTCCCAGCAGCAACGTTCCATCATCTAGTGGAAAGCCTTCCCAGAAGAGTGGAATGGCATACATAACCGTAGCGCCTGCATACAGATGAATATTACAGGATTTAATACATAGACCAATATTATTTTTGGAAATCTTATGAAAAATGTCACTGTATCTGTTAAGTTTTCTGGCAGAGATAGATAGAAAAAAAGAACAGATAGGCGGAGGAACACTGCATTGAAGCAGCAGCAGCAAAAACAACGTTCGGTGGTGGGGGCCCAGGATGAATATCTGCCTCCGCCCAGCTTTTATCTGCAGTATATTTGGTATTCGGCAGCCCCTGCCAGGCTCTCCGCAAACAATTCCACTTTTATTGGGCACTTTACAGCCTCACGGCCCACAGGTGCTCAAACGCATTATTGGACAGGAGGCTAGCGGTCCGGATCCCGCTGTCAAAACTTTATTAAAACCGAAAGAGAAACACAGTTGGATCAGTTGTGGGATCATTTTATTGGGTTCCTCAATGTACCTGGAAGGAAACTGTGTGAGCCACGTTTTTTCATTAATTGAACCTTTAATGCAATGTAGCTATCTCCTGGACTCTGTAGTGAAGTTACGGAAGGAACATATCGACCAGTAGCGAATCAGGTCAAGACGACCCCCCTTCTGACCATTTGTTTCTATGTGGACAGATTATATATTATGTAGCCTATATTATAATATTTTTCTCTAAGCACCCCACTCACAAACACCTTTTCTCCCTCCCCCTTTGTAATTATTTAGCATCTTCCAATAGCGGTTGACCACGTTTAGACACAGGACACAAAACTGTCTGACTATGCGACTACGTGGGAGGTTAACTGACCTCACGAGGGCAGCGACTAGAGTAACGAGGCAGCATGGGTAATGACTCACAGGTGACATCCTGGCGTTCTCTCAATACTTGCCGGCTTCTCGAACCCCCTCTGTTTTCCCACTCAGTGAGCAAGGACGAAGAGAAGAGCCATTTAAAGCTTGTTTAGCCCTGAATAAGGAGTGTTATAGACGCCTGGTGTTGCCTCCTACGGATGTGCTAATGTGTTTACTGGGTTATGCCAGTCACTCTGCTCAAGGCCCATATACGTATACGTATACGTATACGTACACACACACACACACACACACACACACACACACACACACACACACACACACACACACACACACACACACACACACACACACACACACACACACACACACACACACACACACACACACTAGTGGTGCGCGGGTCAGCTGTTTGATCACCAGCACCCGCCCGCAATTGCTAATAACCCATCCGCAACTAGGCTAGTCAGAGATAGCGGAACAATTTTTATACAGTGGGTGCATGTTTTTTAGTGTGCCTAATTTAGATAGGTTTCCGATGCTAATTTCAGAAATTTTTGTCAACTATAATTAGATACAGGCAGTTCACTCAGGCAACCCTGCTTCTTTCGCAGAGACGTTCAGGGACCTGCGAGAAAACGCAATAACTTATTTTAAAAAAGGGAAACATTTCAGCAAAATGTCCTAATGGCATCAGTTTGACCAGTTTGACCAGTTCTGATAGGATTTCAGTTCGGCCTGGATGCATATTTTATGTGGCTGAAATACTATAACTTTTATGATGCTGATAAAGACAGCACCTCATACTGATGGTATATAACTGCACATTCACATTCTCTCAAGATGCTGAAAGAAAGAAATTAGATCTTTCCACTCCTTTTCCTGAGTCAAAATGTACATTTTGGTGTATCATTTTACTGCAAGAAATGCCAAATTCTGCAGGAGTTAATATTAAGGCTATGTGAGAGGTTATAGACCTACAGTCAGTGTCCAGATTTCAGTTTCCATTTAACCCATCTGAACAGTAGGCTACAGTTCCCTTGACGTGACATAGGCATATTTGAAGTCCCCGTCTTGTGACTGTCGAATTTGTACAGCACCTCCCCATTACCACACAACATAGGCACTGCAATCGTCCTTCTTTACCACTTCAACTTTCCATTTCGCAGCTTTTCTCTTATTGAATTAAACTCTGACTGTACTTTTTGCCTCAGTGTATCAAAGTTAACTTTTTTCTGCCCGTTCCAAAAAGCGTTTGACGATTTGGCGAGTGTAAAGTTAGGCCCTAAAGCGTAGGTTTACGCATGAATTAATAGCCTACAAATAATTAAAGAAAAACCTCAATGTTGCCTATAGATGTAAATTTCACAAGAATTATACATTTATGGATTTTTTTTCATGTACTTTCTCTTTATGCATCTCGACCGCCACCCACACGCCCTTCATCCACAGAATATTTAATGACCCTAAACCAGGCCGCACCGCGGATACCCGCGGAGACTGCAGGTTATGAGTCAACGCGCGCATCACTAACTTTAACACATATTCGCACACAGAAATGCTGTGTGCTCATTATCAAGGCAATGAGATGCAAGTTGTTTTCCAAGATGCATCTTTCTTTCATTTAGAGTAGACTATAGAGCTTGCAAAAGTCTTTTGGAATCTCATCTGAGCCATGAAAATGAAGTGATTATCATAATGATGTGTCTGCAGTTATGAAAGCAATTTTTTTTACTGAAATTGTGTACCTTAAAAATGATTTTAAACATGAGTCTCGTATAGCCAACTGCCTGTGCCTTTAAATTGCTGGGCAACAGCACACATTTCAGCAAATAAACGTCTGTTTCAAATAAATGCCAGGTTGAAATTGTTTACAAGGTAACCATGAATTATCATGAACACATTTCAGCAAATAAACGTCTGTTTCAAATAAATGCCAGGTCGAAATTGTTTACAAAGTAATCCCGAATTATCATGAATTTTTTATGAGGTTTAATGTTTGATTTGTTACATTAAATAATTCAGTAATGACTCGAAAGAATGATGGCAATCATCCGTTTTTATCACCAGTAATAAACTGCAAGCTAACTGGAAAGCACAAAAACAGTAAAAAACTTTGGGAGTACAGACCCTGGAAATCGTCAGATAGCCCTCTAGTGGTGAAATTAAGAAACATTTCCGAAAAAGCAGAGTCAGAAAATAATAATAAGTATGTAAAGGAAGTTATTTTTTTTTTAAATGGAGGCATAATAAGACAAAATAAATGTGACAGTGTGTAAATGATAAAACAGCGCAGGAAATAAAGCAACTGATTAAAATGCTGGAAGTGAATTCTGGGATTAAACAATTAACTACACAAATGCGCAAACACTGTGTGCATTAAGGAAATAGATGGCTGTCTCAAATAGAAGCCTGTATCTAATAAGTGTCTGTTATATTCAGTGATTTAAGCAAATAAACACCTAGGCTATTAATTACATTTTTACATTAAGTAAAACTATGTTAACCACGACAATGTGGTTGTGGGAATATTTATGAAAACTTTGAATGAAGACACGTGATACTAATATATTCAAGGTCTCCCAAGATGGATTCTGTACTATTTCGAAGATCTCCACAAGTGACCTAATAGAAACTTGGTAGCTAAGAAAACACTGTCAATCTCAAATCAAATCAAATTGTATTTGTCATATACACATGGTTAGCAGATGTTAATGCGAGTGTAGCGAAATGCTTGTGCTTCTAGTTCCGACCATGCAGTAATATCTAACAAGTAATCTAACCTAACAATTTCACAACAACTACCTTTTACACGCAAGTGTAAAGGAATGAATAAGAATATGTACATAAAAATATATGAATCAGGGATGGCCGAACGGCATTGGCAAGATGCAGTAGATGGTATAGAGTACAGTATATACATATGAGATGAGTAATGTAGGGTATGTAAACATGATATAAAGTGGCATTGTTTAAAGTGGCTAGTGATACATTTATTACATCAATTTTTCCATTATTAAAGTAGCTAGAGTTGAGTCAGTATGTTGGCAGCAGCCCCTCGATGTTAGTGATGGCTGTTTAATTAACAGTCTGATGGCCTTGAGATAGAAGCTGTTTTTCAGTCTCTCTGTCCCCGCTTTGATGCACCTGTACTGACCTCGCCTTCTGGATAATAGCGGGGTGAACAGGCAGTGGCTCGGGTGATTTTTGTCCTTGATGACCTTTTTGGCCGTCCTGTGACATCGGGTGCTGTAGGTGTCCTGGAGGGCAGGTAGACCTCACTACTATTTTCCTGACACCACACTCCGAGGGACCTCACCTCCTCCCTGTAGGCCGTCTCGTCGTTGTTGGTAATCAAGCCTACCACTGTAGTGTCGTCTGCAAACTTTATGATTGAGTTGGAGGCGTGCATGGCCACGCAGTCATGGGTGAACAGGGAGTACAGGAGAGGGCTGAGAACGCACCCTTGTGGGGCCCCAGTGTTGAGGATCAGCGGGGTGGAGATGTTGTTACCTACCCTCACCACCTGGGGCTGCACTCCGTGACTTTCTGCCTTCCACTGAGCCATGTTTGTGGTTCTGATGAAATATACAATCAGTGGCCAATTTATTAGGTACACCCATCTAGTACAGGGATGGACCCCCCATCGCCTCCAGAACAGCCTAGATTCTTCGGGGCATGGACACGTAGCTCAATTGGTATCAAGGGACCTAACGTGTGCCAGAAAACATTCCACACCATTACACCACTGCCACCAGCCTGTATCGTTTCCATCAGGCAGTATGGGGCCATGGATTCTGTTTACTCCAAATCCTGACTGTGCCATGAACATGACACAACAGGAAACGGGATACGTTGGACCAGGCAATGTTTTTCCACTCAATTGTACAATGTTTGGTGATCGCATGCCCACTGGAGCCGCTTCTTCTTGTTTTTAGCTGATAGGAGTGGAACTCGGTGTAGTTGTCTGCTGCAATAGCCCATGTGTGATAAGGACTGACGAGTTGTCCATTCCGAGATGCCGTCCTGCACACCACTGTTGTATTGCACTGTTATTTGCCTGTTTGTGGCCCGCCTGTTAACTTGCACGATTCTTGCCATTCTCCTTCGACCTCAAGCTGTTTTCACCCACAGGACTGCAGCTGACTGGATCTTTTTTGTTTGTCGCACCAATCCCTAGACAGTGTCGTGCTTGAAAAGCCCAGGAGGCCAGACGCTTCTGAGATACTGGAACCGGCGCACCTGGCACCGACGATCATACCACGCTCGGTCGCTTAGGTCACTTGTTTTGCCCATTCTAACGTTCAATCGAACAGTAACTGAATGCCTCAATGCCTGTTTAATATAGCAAGCCACGGCCCCATGATTCACTGTCAATAGGAGCAACCTATTTTAGTGAATGGGGTGGTGTACCTAATAAACGGGCCACAGTGTACATGCCGTGTGACATCACATCACTAAATTGCTGGCAACAGGGCAGCCATCTCGTGCCAGTAACGGATAGCCTATAGAGCTTTGTGTCACGGCACAGTACGTCAGATATAATTCACGAAACTCTCTGACATTTCATCTTCATTGACCCAGAATGGTCGAAAGGCTTTGACATCAAGTGCCATTAGTAGCAGCCACTTGTGATGGATTGTCCTGCGGGGAATAATATTAGCGGGGACATTGGAGAGGTAAATCAGATCAATAGTTTATTTCAAAACAAGAGTGCAATGGAAGTCATGGTCATAGACTCGTCACTCGCTGACAAAATCCCTTCTCAAGGCTCCGACACGGGCTGACGGACGATGTCTGGCAAGGACGCGTGCACTTGTGGAAGTGCGCACGTGGGCACACACACACACACACACACAAATAATAACAGACAGAGATAGAAAAGAGAGAGAACATGAAGTACAAAAGCCGATTAGTCTACTGGCATTTGTACAAATAGCTATTTTTCATTGTTCTCCCATTAAAAGAAAGGCCACATTCGTTTTGGCAAGGTGATCCCGCGGTTCCCTACATAAACACCATCCTGCAGGTGCCATCCATCATAATTACATTTAAGATGACTTATAAAAGACTGACAATGTACTGCTGCAAAGGAACAAGAAAGGGCAGAGAGGAGAAATAATGGACCTTTGAAAGAATGGAAGAAGAGCAAATTTTAAACAGAGGTGTCTAGCAGAAAGACTAGTAAGTGACATGACTCAAATGAGGGAAGGGACATTTTCAAACCCACAAAGCCTAGCCCTGTAAGAAATATTAGCACACCATGACTGGTATCAGGGGCCTGAAGTGTTTGAGATAACAAAACACCACCACAGTGGCTTAGGTGGCTAAATTGATGGGAACATAGGGCCAACATTTGCCACATATTATGAGGGGCCCCGTGTGGCTCAGTTGGTAGAGCATGGCGCTTGCAACGCCAGGGTTGTGGGTTCGATTCCCACGGGGGGCCAGTACAAAAAAAAAAGTATGAATGTATGTACTTGTAAGTCGCTCTGGATAAGAGCGTCTGCTAAATGACTTAAATGTAAATGAATGTGAAGTTTGAAGTGTACATCAAATGGATAAGGACTACAATATAGGGATAATGGCAATATTAGAATATCCTAACATTAGATTGTCAAGTCCTATACTCCACTACCAGACTGGTTTCTAAAGCTTTTTGAAGTCATTTCAAATATTCTTTTTCTGTGCTTGATTGAGCTTGCCTGGTTTAATGGACCAATTGAATAGTTCCAAAACCGCAAGCCCCACCCGTCTGGCATTTGAGTGAATTAGAACAGTTTTTGAACCCATGTCTGAGCTCCATTGAGAGGCGAAGTTGTGTCCTCCTGAGCCGGGGACATCGATCCAAAATGTCCGGCTGAAATAGTCTATCTTTTCCCTATACACTACTGCTCTATCGGGAATATCCTGCGAGGTTATATCGTGCTCTCCCATTGAACATGGCCCCCTCACTCTAGTGCAGATTTACAGACGGGTGTAGCCCTGAAAACAAACTCATTGAGCTCAGCCACCAGTGAAACAGGCACGGTAAGGTGCAGGGCAAAAACGTGCATGGTACGAATCAATGAACTTTGAAAGCACTGTCTGACCTTATCATGGTTTTAGCAGCCAAATTCACACAGCCAAGTCAAAGGGTGGCAAAATGAGCCCTGGCTATACTATAAACGTGACTTTTTTTGTCACATTCACTCAGGTGGCTGGTTATACTGTTGTTTGCCAAAGTGCTCATCAATGACACCCACTGTTTCTCAAATTGAGTAGACTAAAATGTTAGTAAACAATAAAATTATATTCAAGGTGGGGACCCGCTGCCAAGCACGCAGTTATAGGAATGGGAATGTGGTGGTGTGAGCGCTACTGCTTCACCTGAATCCAGATATTTAATGCTTCTTACTCCCCCAACTAAAGTGCATTTTGAGATAGGGGGCATATTAATAATGCATATATCCTACATTTACTTTAATATTTCCCCCCGGGCATTTTTGGTAACAGTGTGTAAAAGCAAGGATCATGGTGGAGCCGACAAAATAACAAATGGCGCAAAAAAACGCCCACGTAACCCACGGCTGCAAAAAGAAAAACGATTCAACGTGGTTGGTAGCCTTGAGGTTAAGAGGAGAGCCAGTAACCTGAGGATTACTGGTTCAAATCCCAGGGCTGATGAGGAAATCTGCCATTGTACCCTTGAGCAAGGCACTTGCTCCATTCTGTATGCAGTGTGTCAGGTTGGGTACTGTCTGACAGCAATAGAGAATGTTGATGCAAATGGTAGAACAAAGATCTAGCCTCTCCTTTTGAAGCTGGGGACGGCTGTGTATACAAGGACTATACAAGGGTTGTTCCACGAAAACACTGCCTTTTGCATCCCTTTGATATTTTAAGTAGAAATTGTGCACCAATATTGCATTTTAAAAGCATGTTATATTAAATTAAGTGACCTTTAATGTAGACCACATGTAGAATTCAATAAATCAGATTTTTATATATGAATAAAGATGTGCTAAAGCCCCAAATTTCATCATTTTGACATGTCCCTCCATGCGCCCTCTGTGACTACTAGGAAGATTTTAACCCACTTAACCCCAACATTGCTCCAAGTTTTGACCATCATTGTAAAGCCCTAGTTACTTTATTGCTTTGACAAATTCATATCTGACTATTATTTATTTAATGTGATCAATTCACGTCTGTTCCTCATTTTAAGGGCAACACTGTTAGGTGAACTGAACTCTCGTTTTAATATGGTGAAACTGTTCTGAGTGGCACAGCAGTCGAAGGCACTGCATTTCAGAGCTAGAATAGTTACTACAGACCCTGGTTCGATCCCGGGCTGTATCACAACCGGCCGTGATCAGGAGTCACATAGGGCGGCACACAATTGACCTAGCGTCGTCTGGGTTAGGGGAGGGTTTGGCCTGGGTAGGCTTTCATTGTAAAATAAGAATTTGTTCTTAACTGACTTGCCTAGTTAAATAAAGGTTAAATAAAAAAATAAAAAATGTTTTCAAAAAGAAACATTGAACATCTAACAGTCAAATCATAGCGTCAAAGCTATAGAAAATGGCCACGCAGTTATGGGTGAACAGGGAGTACAGGAGGCGGCTGAGCAGGCACCCTTGTGGGGCAGCAGAAATGAGGATCAGCGAAGTGGAGGTGTTGTTTCCTACCTTCACCACCTGAGGGCGGCCCTTCAGGAAGTCCAGGACCCAAGAAGGCGCAACAGTGTCTCTTCAACCTCAGTAGGCTGAATACATTTGGCTTGGCACCTAAAACCCTCACAAACTTCTATAGATGCACAATTGAGAGCATCCTGTCGTGCTGTATCACCGACTGGTACGGAAACTGCACCGCCCGCAACCGCAGGGCTCTCCAGAAGGAGGTACGGTCTGCCCAATGCATCACCGGGGGCAAACTACCTGCCCTCCAGGACACCTACACCACCCGATGTCACAGGAAGGCCAAACAGATCATCAAGGACAACAACCACCCAAGGCGCTGCCTGTTCTCCCCTGCTCTCATCCAGAAGGTGAAGTCAGTACAGTTGCATCAAAGCTGGGACTGAGACACTGAAAAATGGCCCCATACTGCCTGATGGAAACGATACAGGCTGGTGGCAGTGGTGTAATGGTGTGGAATGTTTTCTGGCACATGTTAGGTCCCTTGATACCAATTGAGCTACGTGTCCATGCCCGGAAGAATTTAGGCTGTTCTGGAGGCGATGGGGGGTCCAGCTTCTATCTCAAGGCCATCAGACTGTTAAATAGCCATCACTAGCACATTAGAGGCTGCTGCTTATATACATAGACTTGAAATCACTAGCAACTTGAATAACGTGTACATATTTTGCATTACTCATCTCAGTATGTATATACTGTATTCTATTTTACATCATCTTAGTCTATACCGCTCTGACATTGCTCGTACATATATTTATATATTCTTAATTCCACTCTACTTAGATTTGTGTGAAATGTTAGATATTACTTGTTAGATATTACTGCACTATTGGAGATAGAAACACAAGCAGTTCGCTACACCCGCAATAATATCTGCTAAACACGTGACCAATAATTTGATTTGGAAGCAGGTGACCTGGTTCTACTCTTTTCCGCAATTTCTGGTGTTTTGTGGTGGAAAACCAAGAAGGTCGCCCCATAACACGTCAACCCTGTTACCCATAGATAGACAGGCTAGAAATGTTTTAACAAGAACACTTTTTTTTGTAAACGTTAGGGAATAGGTTAGGCAATTTAGACAACACACTACAGCTCACTACCACTTCCACACTCCATTCCCCCAGGGGGCAGCAGCAACCTTGTCCAGGTAAGAACATCAGGTGCTGCCAATTAGGGTGATCAGTCAGACTGCCAGCTTGGAGAGCTGTGAGGCTGCTGGTTGGTTTGGTGGTCGGAGGTCTTTCATTTGGTTGTGAAAATTGTGAACTCAAAAGTTTAATGTTTTACCTAGTTAAACATCTCAAAAGGCACCAAATTGGTTGAACGACCTACTTGGTGAGCAAGTGAATAGCTTAGTCATCCACGTGGCAGAGACACAGATCTGTCATTATAAAACACACTAACAATATGACTTTACCATGTCGTGTGAGGCTTCATGTGTATGCAGGAGGGCCCGCGTGTGTGTGTGGTTGAAGGGGTGGGTGGACGTAGTGTGACTCACTCCAACCAACCACAGCCAGCGCGGTGCCACCCCCACATTACCCACCTGCATTGGCACCGACACTGTGCCTGCTAGAGAGAGGCAGAGAGCCAATAATATTCTCTGCGTCAAAATTGCCATACTTTCTTGGGCACATAAGTTAGAGGTTGTCACGACATGCTTGGTGTGTATACGTACATTTGAGCATCCATATGCGCACGTGTGTGGGAGGCGTGGGCCTTGCCCTCTCCATTAGACTGTATTGCATCTGCAGGGATATTCAAGCACACACACGTGCACATACACGCAGCTGCTCTATTCTGCTGCTTAGCACTCTCACCAGTGACAGAGCAGTGGGCAGTGCCACCCACACAGCTTCACTTACGCACGTATTTCACACACACACTCACATCTGAACAAAACCACACTGTTTTATGCAGACTTGCAGTTCAATTCACTGACTGTACAGAAATTAACTGTCTTAACTGTCCTAGTCTCTCTTTATAACAAGTAGCTTGAGAAGGCTTGCGAGATGTGGAGTTTTGTTACTTTATTGTATGAATCTTTTATTTTCATTCTATATTCTTATTGAATAGGCCTGTGGGATGATGTGTATATATTGTTTTTATACATAAATCAGAAGAGCTCCATGCATCTCCAAGCAAACATTACTGTGTTAACCAATTGCCAGATTCTTCTTTTGTAGGTCATGGACCAAGTCTTTCATTCCTGTTGGTTATCAGCACAACTGCAAAACACAGGGCCTAGGGGAACCACGGTTAGGTGTTAGATAATATCGTCCACCAGCCATCTCTCTGTTGAACCGTCTGGTTTCACAGCACCTCCGAATGGGACTTGACTGGAAGTCTATGGTAAGAGCGGATGAAAAAAAAAAAAACTTTATAATTGGCTGATCTCTGTCCACCACCGAGCATAACCCTTAGAACCTCCCCATACATAGTGGACTCCAAAGCGCGAGCAGAGAAAGAGATTTAAACTAGTGAGTTCACTGAAAGTACACATCTTAGAATTAGTTTTCACATGAAGTTCTTATACCCGAACTCAATCAAAAATGGGCTTCTCAAAAATAATGGTCGCTAGAGCTAGGTTTCCATCCAATTTGCGACACATTGCACATTTTCCCACCAGAGATGTATCCATAATACTGCATTTTTGCAGATAAAAGGCTTTGTGTGATGTAGTGCACATAAAAATAACTTTTGCCGTTAAATTCTCATGTACCGAATTTGAGTTTAATTCATGTTAATTTAATTCAAGAACTTGTTGGCTGCTAGCTTGCTAACGTTAGCTAGCTATGTTGGGTTAATTCTAGCTAACGTTATCTAACTAATGGTAGGTAGCTAGACAAACAACTATACGTGTTTGTATTCGAAAATAGATAATTGGTTTAGACCAGGAAACAATTGAAACCTCACTACCTAGCTTAATAAAGAGACTTGAGGTAATTCGAGCTAACGTTAGTTTTGTTGTCTAAGACCAGGTATGAATAATATTGTAGCCTATATATTAGCTAATAACAATAGAGCCAGGCATGTTCATTATCTAGCTATGCAGCTATGCTATTAGTATGTTCATTTGCTGATTGATTTGCAAGTCAAACAGAATTGAGAAGTGTAACTTGATGTCCCAGATTTTAGCCAAATAAGTTCAAAGATTCACCCACCCTTTCTCTCTCTCCCTGATTGTCAGTTTACAGAGCTAAACTACAATAATCCTGAGACAGAGGAGAACCTGTGCCAAGGTCCATAACATAACTTAGCTAGTGTAATTTAACTAAGCCAGTCATGCACATGCCGTCTTTCCACTGTATTTTCTCTCTGTCATGTGTGCAGAGCAGACACCAGCCATTTGATTTGTTTCTAACGTTACAGCTGTGCAGTCCTTCACTAGTTGTCTTCCCTCTGTGTTAGTCTTGTTTTGTGCGTAGACCAGTGTCTTCCATCCTCTGAGGGAATTACTATAATAATATTTCAGCAAGTGTACAGTATATAGCAGTTGATTCTTTTTACAGAAGCCTACAGTACAGCCACATTTACTTGTCTTCGGTCTCTTTCTCTCTCATAGTCTTGACCATCTCGGAGCCGTCACCAACCCTGGTCTCACTGCTCGGACCGGACTCTTCCTCTCTCTGAATGACGGAATCTCCTGGAAACATGTAAGTCCTCCTAAATGAATGGTTCTCAACCGCTAAGAGTTATCTTGATGTACTTGCAAGAGTGTTTTGTGGTGCTTAACAGGGCTCATCTGGAAAAGAGACCTTGGTCTGAGCACTGACTCCCTGTCAAAATAAAGGTTAAATACAAAAATATATATATGGAACCAAAAATGTACCTTTGGATAACTTTACACTAAGTGAATTTGTCCCAATTCCAGCGGTCTTCTCAAATCTACTTTTTTGAGGGGAGGTATATCTTTGGTGGGTTGAAGAGGTCCTCATGAAGCGACAGGACTGGGGCGTTGCAGACTTTTTCAAATCATTTTGTGGCTTATTGCAAGTCTCCAGATATGTCATGTTTGCCAGGACAGGAAGCCAGGGAAGTTGGGTGGATAGTAGTGTGCCAGACAGTGATGTGCATGGTTAAAGTTAATTAAGTAAAGTAGTATGTAAACATAATTAAAGTGACCAGTGATTCCATGTCTATGTACATACAGTGGGTTGTCCTTTAAAAGTTGCAGCATACTGCAGCACAGCTTGCATTGTGCCGCAGAATTCTATGGCACGTTATTTAAGTGTCAACCACTGTTACCATTAATGCAAGTTAGTGCTAGTTTGACCACCAGAGGGCATCTTTGAGAAGCATTTGATAGCCTTCAATAGTGGCTGTACTAGAGAATTTAAAACCTTTTTTGTAAGAACAGTATATGGGACTGATTTTAAGAAGTTTTGCTTAATTAATTTGATTAACAGTATGGTGTTTCTATTCCAAGAAAAACTAGGATGGAATGGAAAATATGGAGCTGTACAACGTGACGGTCGGGAGTAGGCTACAGTACTGCCCTATTTAGCTAAAGAATCCCGGTTTTGTGCGGGCACGCGGGAGACTGGGGTTCAATTCCCCGACGGGGAGGAAGGAATAGGCTGTCCTTCAAATAAGAATTTGTTCTTAACTGACTTGCCTAGTTAAATAAAGGTTACACTAAGAGCATAACATTTCTACATTTCTAACCAATACCCAAACGGAGATTTAGTGAAAATAAAAATCTCATTGAGTTATCAAGACCAGTCCCCATGCTTATCTCAGAGCAGTGCGAAACGGTGCTAAAATAGTTGCTTCAAATCCTATTGCTTCTAACTTCAATATGCTCTTTAAATAAATAAGACCTACACCACATTACTCAACACTAGTGAGACTCATGTCGCCTACGGTAAGCCTGCAGTATATAGAAAAATATGACGTGACTCTCCGCCATAAATTACATAGAGAATTGGAAGATTCTCAATTAAAACCTAAAGCCGCCTGCCTCATGGGTCTCCCGGTGGCGGCAGGCACAGGTATCGAACCTGAATCTGTAGCAATGCATTTTGCACTGTGATGCAGTGTCTTAGACAGCTGCGCCACTGGGGAAGCCCCATCCACAAAGCATCAAAATACAGAGAGGTGTTGATAAAGGTATATTGTCCTACTAATAGCCCAATAATGGGCTATTATAATACTGTACATGGTGTCCAGGTCAGGATAACCAAAACATTTCTTTATTAAAGACTTTCAGAAAGAATGTTAGTACATATTTATTTTGATCCAAAGCCATGAATGAGTGAGTCACTCAGCTCTATGTAGGTGCCGGGCTGTATGACTGTGCCATCAACTTGATAATATATAACTATTTTGGAGGTTAATTCGTTTAAAAAACAAAAAACTGATTTAAAGTGAGCATTTGTAATCTGAATAAAGGCAAAAATAATATTTGTAAAGGCCAAAACATTTATTTCTGTTTTTAGAGGGAGAGAAATGCTGCGGTAATTGTGAGCCGCCCTATGGGACTCCCAATCACGGTTGGATGTGATACATAATAATACCTTTAGTTGTATTATTTGTTTTGTCTTTTCTGGTGGATTAAGCTGAAATTGCAACCAATCACAGCCAGTTGTGATACAGCCAAACGAACTAAGAAATACGTTTGACAGAATTCACCCTACCCTCCTTCTAGGCATGTCTATTGTCCAGCTACCTGCTAATAGCCATAATGGCACTGTACAACGTGACCGTGTGTGTTTGAAAGAGTATTTTCCAGTAAGAAACTATTTGTTTACCTTCATTAGACAACTTTGTTCCAATATTTCTGTAATTCAGTGATATTTTTTCACATAGTAATCCGTTATGGATCCATATTAAATAAGCATTGGCATTTTGAAAGAGTATTTTTAATCATTATTTTATTAACGAAAGCATTAAGATGCTGATGAAAAAATACTGTACTGTACAGTATATGCTTCTACATTTGGATAATAAAACGTTTAAAGCATTTAAGATATAAGCCACCTGCATTTCTTTATTAGGTTATAACAGAACCGCATAACGGTCCGGACGGCCCTTGCTGTGCCTAGTGAGCAGTTGGTCAAGTTCTGTTGTCAGAAGAGGAATGGAAATGTCAGGGTGAACCGACGACCTGATGAACCGCCAGGTATGTTGACTCTGCCTGTCGGAGGTGGAATTCCAGAGCTCACAGGTGTTCCTGGCATGGATTGTGACTCCATCTCGTTCCTCACACTCTTCAATGCGTCATTCTCTGCCTGACTCTCCGCCAATGCCGCCTGGCTCTAGACCAATGTGTCAGCTGTTGCCCGTATCTCTGCCCTCAGATAATGTTTCTCTTTCTGCTGGTCTGCCTTCAATCTCGGTCTTCAATCAGATTCGTTTGAATCTGATCCATGCGCACCTTCATCAGATGAACAGAATGGTACCGCCCTGAGCCCCCTTCAATTACAGTGGCCTATGATAGAAACGGTAGATCAATTAAGAATTAAAAGTGACCCCAACACACAAATGCTGTGTACACATTTTAAGAATCTAGCAAAACAAACGGCTTTCTTGGCAACGATTTTTCGGTGCGGCCCGATGTCCAGCCCTTTGTCAACTGATCTCCACGGATGGTTGTCGGCATGGTTGTATGCTCTGCAAAAACACATTCACGTTTTTAGTACACAATATTTTTTATTTAACCTTTATTTGGTTATCGATTTTATTACACAGTATACCTACACATTGATAGGCTATATAAACTCAGCAAAAAAAGAGACGTCCTCACTGTCAACTGCGTTTATTTTCGGCATGTGTAAATATTTGTATGAACAAAAGATTCAACAACTGAGACAAACTGTACAAGTTCCACAGACATGTGACTAACAGAAATGTAATATGTCCCTGAACAAAGGGGGGGTCAAAATCAAAAGTAACAGTCAGTATCTGGTGTGGCCACCATCTGCATAAGGTACTGAAGTGCATCTCCTCCTCATGGACTGCACCGTATTTGCCAGTTCTACTGTGAGATGTTACCCCACTCTTCCACCAAGGCACCTGCAAGTTCCCGGACATTTCTGGGGGGAATGGCCCGAGCCCTCACCCTCTGATCCAACAGGTCTCAAACGTGCTCAATGGGATTGAAATCCGGGCTCTTCACTGGCCATGGCAGAACACTGACATTCCTGTCTTGCAGGAAATCATGCACAGAACAAGCAGTATGGCTGGTGGCATTGTCATGCTGGAGGGTCATGTCAGGATGAGCCTGCTGGAAGGTCACCACATGAGAGAGGTGGACGTCTTCCCTATAACGCACAGCGCTGAGATTGCCTGCAATGACAATAAGATCAGTTCGATGATGCTGTGACACACCGCCCCAGACCATGACGGACCTTCCACCTCCAAATCGATCCCGCTCCAGAGTACAGGCCTCGGCGTAACGCTAATTCCTTCGACGATAAATGCGAATCCGACCATCACCCCTGGTGAGACAAAACTGCGACTCGTCAGTGAAGAGCACTTTTTGCCAGTCCTGTCTGGTCCAGCGACGGTGGGTTTGTGCCCATAGGCGACGCTGTTGCCGGTGATGTCTGGTGAGGACCTGCCTTACAACAGGCCTACAAGCCCTCAGTCCAGCCTCTCTCAGCCCATTTTTACACGTGGTCTGCCACTGCGAGGACAATCAGCTGTCCGTCCTGTCTCCCTGTAGCGCTGTCTTATGCGTCTCACAGTACGGACTTTGAAATGTATTGCCCTGGCCACATCTGCAGTCCTCATGCCTCCTTGCAGCATGCCTAAGGCACATTCACACAGATGAGCAAGGACCCTGGCCATCTTTCTTCAGAGTCCGTAGAAAGGCCTCTTTAGTGTCCTAAGTTTTAATAACTGTGACCTTAAAACCTTTCTAGCCCAGGGGTTCCGCTAGCGGAACACCCACAACATTCCGCTGAAAAGGCATCGCGCGAAATTCCAAAATATTTTTGGGAAATATGTAACATTCACACATTAACAAGTCCAATACAGCAAATGAAAGATAAACATCTTGTTAATCTACCCATCGTGTCCGATTTTTTAAAATCTTTTACATTGAAAACACAACATATATTTATGTTAGATCACCACCAAATCCAAAAAACACAGCCATTTTTCCCAGCCAAAGATAAGCCAAAGAAAAGCAGAAATAGAGATAAAATGAATCACTAACCTTTGATAATCTTCAACAGATGACACTCATAGGACATCATGTTACACAATACATTTATGTTTTGTTTGATAATGTGCATATTTATATCCACATATCTCGGTTTACATTGGCGCCATGTTCAGAAATGACTCAAAAATATCCGGAGTAATTACAGAGAGCCACGTCAAATAACAGAAATACTCATCATAAACTTTGAAGAAAGATACATGTTTTACATATAATTAAAGATACACGTGTTCTTAATGCAACCGCTGTGTCAGACTTTAAAAAAACTTTAGGATAAGCATACCATGCAATAATCTGAGACGGCGCTCAGAAATACACAACATTTCTCCGCCATGTTGGAGTCAACAGAAATACAAAATTACATCATAAATATTCCCTTACCTTTGATGATCTTTCATCAGAATGCAGTGCCAGGTATCCTAGTTCCACAATAAATCGTTGTTTTGTTCGATAATGTCCATTACTAGTGTCCAATTAGCTACTTTTGCTAGCACGTTTAGTTCACATGTCCAAACGCTGGCGCCGGTCCAGGCGAACTCGGACGAAAACTTCAAAAAGTCATATTCCAGGTCGAATAAACTGATACAATTAAGTAGAGAATCAATCTTCAGGGTGTTGTTATCAAATATATCAAATAACGTTCCAACCGGAGCATTCGTTTTTGTCTACAAAGTAATGGAACACATGGCCATATCATGACTAGCACGCGTGACCAGGAACTAGCATTCTGCCAGACCACTGACTCAAATAGCTGCCATCCGGCCCCACATCACACTAGAGGCTTCATTCCACGTTCTACTGACTGTTGACATCTAGTGGAAGGCGTAGGAAGTGCGAACAGATCCATATCTTACTGGGATGTGAAAACACGATGAGTTTAACATCAACCAGCCCCAGAATTTCCATTTCCTGTTTGGAAGTTTGCCTGCCATATGAGTTCTATTATATTCACAGACATAATGCAAACAGTTTTAGAAACTTCAGTGTTTTCTATCCAATAGTAATAATAATATGCATATATTTTAACATCTGGGACAGAGTAGAGGCAGTTCACTATGGGCACGCGATTCATCCAAAGTGAAAATGCTGCCCCCTATCCCTAAAAAGTTAATTGCCTACCGTCTATAAGCTGTTAGTATCTTAACGACCGTTCCACAGGTGCATGTTCATTAATTGTTTATGGTTCATTGAACAAGCATGGGAAACCGTGTTTAAACCCTTTACAATGAAGATCTGTGAAGTTATTTGGATTTTTACAAATTATCTTTGAAAGACAGGGTCCTGAAAAAGGGACGTTTCTTTTTTTGCTGCGTTTACATGTTTTTTAAAGAAAATGCACTGAAACCAAAATACCTTAAGTTTCGATGATCCTCTCAGCTCCGGCTCATTTTCAAGTCCTCTCGTGGTTAACACGGTTAAATGTCTTATTTCACATTGGCCACGGAGAATGAGAGTCCACAGTCCTTGGGAGAGGGCCGCGTCGGTGGCACTGTGCCATCCTCAAAGCGGGTGAAGGTGTTTAGCTTGTCTGGGAGCAAGACGTCGGTGTCCTAAACATGGCTGATTTTCCCTTTGTAATCCGTGATTGTCTGTAGACCCTGCCACATATGTCCTGTGTCTGAGTCGTTGAATTGCGACTCCACTGTCTCTGTACTGACGTTTTACCTGTTTGATTGCCTTACGGAAGGAATAACGACATGGTTTGCATTTAACCATAATCCCAGTCACCTTGTCATGGTTAAATGCGGTGGTTCGCGCTTACAGTTTTGCGCAAATGCTGGCATCTATCCATGGTTTTTGGTTTGGGTAGGTTTTAATAGTCACAGTAGGAACATCCCCTATACACTTCCTTTTGAACTCAGTCACCGTGTTATTCTCAGAGGCAACCTGTAACATGTCCCAGTCCCCGTGATCAAAACAATCTTGAAGCATGGATTCCGATTGGTCAGACCAGCGTTGACTAGACCTTAAACAAGAAGTACACGTGTTGAGTTTCTGTCTATCAGAAGGTACCAGCATACCACCCTGCATACCACTGCTGGCTTGCTTCTGAAGCTAAGCAGGGTTGGTCCTGGTCAGTCCCTGGATGGGAGACCAGATGCTGCTGGAAGTGGTGTTGGAGGGCCAGTAGGAGGCACTCTTTCCTCTGGTCTAAAAAATATCCCAATGCCCCAGGGCAGTGATTGGGGACACTGCCCTGTGTAGGGTGCCGTCTTTCGGATGGGACGTTAAACGGGTGTCCTGACTCTCTGAGGTCATTAAAGATCCCATGGCACTTATCGTAAGAGTAGGGGTGTTAACCCCGGTGTCCTGGCTAAATTCCCAATCTGGCCCTCAAACCATCATGGTCACCTAATAATCCCCAGTTTACAATTGGCTCATTCATCCCCCTCCTCTCCCCTGTAACTATTCCCCAGGTCGTTGCTGCAAATGAGAACGTGTTCTCAGTCAACTTACCTGGTAAAATAACGGTAAAATAAAAAATAAATAAAAAAAGGAGCAAGATGGTGTTGTAATCCGATTTTCCGAAGGGAGGGCAGGGGAGGGCCTTGTAGCCATCCCGGAAGGGGGAGTAACAATGATCCAGTTTTTGATGCGCGACTACTACAGGCAATGTGTTGACAGAACTTCGGTAGAGCTTTCCTCAAATTTGCTATAATAATATTTCAGCAAGTGTATATAGCAGTTGATTCTCTTTACAGAAGCCTACAGTCATTCAGTACAGTTACATTTTGTTGTCCTTTCTCAGTCTCTTTCTCTCTGATAGTCTCGGACATCTCACAGCGGTAATCAATCCTGGTTTCTGAGGCAAGACCTGCGACTCTCCTCTCTTTCAGAATGAGTTACTAATATTGATATTACAACCAGTAGTTGTTATGCAGTTGCTTCTCTCTCCTCGTCTCGATCACCTAGTCTCTGTGCTGTTACTTTTCCTTCCAACTGTTTGAGGTTAGTTTTTCACATAGTTGCTTGAACAAAGATATTAATAACTCAACAGGCGGAAAGCTTGCTCTTATGTCTTTGAAAATTCCTTTTTAGAAAATAGAAATGAATAGGAAGACAGCACCAGTGCCTAACTCGACTAAGGCAGAGGGCACGTGTAGACTTAGATAGGCGACTTGGACACATTAGGGATGACTGTAGGATGGGTGTAGCAAGTGACATAGGCCTAGCTGTAGGTGATGAATCAGTTGCAGAAGGTGACTGACCCCATAGACAACTCTGATCCCATAGATAATGAGGACATGGATACAGATCCTGGTGGTTATGAGGATAATGTAGATTGGTATGAGGAAATCTGATTCAAAATCAGGATTCTGATTAACCACATTTAGAACCACCAAGTATCCTCGCTGATAGGCCATCCAACTGGGCCCTCACCTTTGGCATCTCAATGGTTGCTTTGACAGCTCTACCGAGTCTTATGGTTCCACCACCGGGACCTGCCCAAAGATGCTAGGACTGTGCATAGGACCAAAACTCAATACATCATTCTTGAAAAGGCTGGAGGTCAGTATCAGTATTTTGGAATTTTTACATCTCTCTAAGAAAAGGCAATCGTTAAAACAGTAGCGTCCACTACAGATGGCTGTACCCTCTTACAAATCAACATAGATGGCTTGGCATTCTTTAAGAGCTCCAACATTCAACTATGGCCCATCGTAGGACTCTTAATTAGTGCAAACATGAAGGAACCTGTTGCAATTGGACTTTACTGTGGGCTTAAAAAAAAACACTTCAGTAGAGGAGTTCCTTAGAGATTTTGTTAAAGAGCTTCAGGAATAAGAGCAAGGGTTTACTTTTGAACAGAAAAGGCTATTTTTAAAGTTAGTGTAATAGGTTGTACCCCTGCAAGACATTTTGTTAAAAGCCACCAAGGATCACAATGGGTATTCGGGTTGTGATAAATGTTCTCTTAAATGTTGTTTGCCTGCCAAAGTTATGGACAGTATATCATCCCATCTCATAGAAACGCACCCTCACATTTAATTTGCCTGAAAACCCAGAGAAGTTGACCGCTGGAAGGCAATTGAGTTTAGGCAGTTTCTGCTATACACGTCCTGTTGTTCTGGCTTCGTTTCTTGACAGTAACGCGTACAACAACTTCATGCTGCTCTTTTGTGGCATTTCCATTTTAGCTCCTCGTCGTCAGTATGCACAGACATTGCTCACAACTTTTGTCAGCCACTATGGTGCGATATATGGAAAAGACCAACTAGTCTATAAATGTGCATGGGTTAGTTAATCTTTCACCTGATGTGCAACGGCAAGGTTGCCTAGACTCAATTTCTGCGTTTCCGTTTGAAAATTACCTTCAAGATGAAGTTTGTGAGGAAGCCAGAATTTCCCGTCACCCAGGTCATTAGGAGACTGTCTGAAGTAAAACATATTGCGAAGAACACTGGTTTGGTCTGTCCGTTGAAAAAGCAACACTTTGCTGGTCTTATTCTCAGTGGTCTTTCGGGACAGCACAATATCAGGAAATGTACAGCGAGCAATGTGCCATTAAAGTATCAATAGGGGATATTATTTGTATCATTGGAAACAATGTGTGTGTCATACACAACCTTGTCAAACGTAGTGATGGAGTGTATGTTATGTACAAAGTTCTCAGAGAAGTCACAATTCTTCAGTTACCCATTCAGCTCATCCTTCCTTAACATATCCAGAATTTCCCAACCGTCAGAAACACTCAAATTTGCCAAAGTATCTTTCAGAAATGCATAGTTCTGCCCTATAGGAAGGGATTTGTGACCTTACCTCTAATGCATATTTAGGACTAAAGCCAAAAGAGTAGTGGGGTGGGTGTCACTTTTCAATTATTTTAATATTTATGAAGTTTAAATGATATGAAAAATATATTTTTATTTTACATTTTTAAAACAAAACACTGCGGCTTAAGTATTATTTTGAGTGTGGTCAGAAGGGTTAACTGAATTAGAATGTTACTGACTATCACAGCGTTCATCACTTGCTTCTGGACAAAAAATAGACGCAAGTACACTTTGATAGAGTATGACTAACACTAGCTGTATTTGTATCACTGAATTTATGGAATGCTAATTTCCTGTTCTGTCTTTTCAGATGTTTTTGTTAGTACAATTCATTGTAAGCAAGGACGCCAATTATTGTGCCAGAGGAATGATTTGAAGACGGTGTGACCTTCTAGCCTAGTTGTAAGAAAGATGACCGAATTGACACTGCGCATTTGAGTCTATGGTAAAGCTGGTATGTTGACAATGCATTTTTTTGTTGTGTGCTCTGTTTCTGAAGATCTGTTTTGGAAGTGCAGCTGCCCTTAGAAGCATCACCTAGTAAGGGAAGTTGAGGCTGATATACACAGTACATCACTATGGTCAATAATGTTGCTTGACTGTTTAATGTCATAATAGTTTATATTCCAATAACATGTTATTCAACAAATGTTCCTTTTGAACAAAGTTGACAATTCAATTGAAGTGGCTACTGGTGAGTTATTTTGTAATGTTCCTTGTGTCCTGCTAATAGGTATTTAACAAAACACACATTTATTTTTAGACAATGCCAGGCAGAAATTGAAGGTTTTGTTGACCTGTGAGTCGTCAGATTTACAGTCCGATGCTGAGGTGGGTGGAGGCAGGGGGGAAAGGAAGAAGCAAAAGTGAGTATTTTTCTTCAAAATCTTTTTTTTCTCTCGCCACGTTTACTCGGAAATCACCATCACCCACAGATTAATTTGTACTTGTTGGTGATTTGCTGAGCTTGTAATGCATCTTTAAAATATTAGCTACAACATAGCCTTTTCATATTAACCATATTTCTCCTTAGTCAGTGTGACGTACTGTATCTGTTACTTGTCATGTACTGTGTGACTGTTACTGTTATACACCCGATGTTCCCACTGGGAAGTTACTCTGGTAAAAGTCATTGTGTTGTCTACCATTTTAGACATACGGAGATACTGACTGAGAGCGACTCCCAATGGAGGGAACAGTTATATTCTTATACAGTATTACACTAGCTAATAATCATTTCCCCTCGATCTCACTATGTAGAAACATGGTATGGAACTCAAATTCTATCAATCTTCATTTTTTGTTGTTGCAGCAGCAGCAGCAGCTGAACTGCACATCCTAACACTGATGGAGCACATGAAACCGCAGCAGCCGCAACTTGCTGCAATGGTCAACAAGCCTAGATGGGAGGATGGAGAACAACTTGCCCCAACCAGATGATGACCTAGAACAGTGGCAACAGGACAGCACAAATGCCAGGATCAAAACACAACATGGTATGATTCTTAACACATTAGGACTATGTATGTGTACATGTGTACATGTACATGTGTACACGACATGATCAAAAGTATATGTACAACTGCTCGTCAAACATCATAACCAAAATCATGTGCATTAATATGGAGTTGGTCCCCTATTTGTTATAGCAGCAGCCTCCACTCTTCTGGGAAAGCTTTCCACTAGATGTTGGAACATTGCTGCGTGAACTTGCTTCCATTCAGCCACCAGAGCATTAGTGAGCTCGGGCACTTAGGATTAGACCTGGCTCGCAGTCGGCATTCCAATTCATCCCAAAGGTGTTCGATGGGGTTCAGGTCAGTGCTCTGTGCAGGCCAGTCAAGTTCTTCCACACAGATCTTGACAAACCCTTTCTGTAAGGACCTCGCTTTGTGCACTTCATGCTGAAACAGGAAAGGGCCTTCCTCAAACTGTTGTCACAAAGTTAGAAGCACAGAATCATCGAATGTCATTATATGCTGTAGTGTTAAGATTTGCCTTCACTGCAACTAAGGGGCCTAGCCTGAAACCATGAAAAACAGCCCCAGACCCTTATTCCTCCTCCAAACTTTACAGTTGGTACTACGCATTGGGGCAAGTAGTGTTCTCCTGGCATCCTCCAAACCCAGATTGGTCCGTCGACTGCCAGATGGTGAAGCGTGATTCATCACTCCAGAGAACGCATTTCCACTGCTCAAGAGTCCAATGGCGGCGAGCTTTACACAACTCCAGCCGGCGCTTGGCATTGCGCATGGTGATCTTAGGCTTGTGTGTGGCTGCTCATCTATGGAAACCCATATCATGAAGCTCCCGACGAACAGTTAGTGCTGACGCTGCTTCCAGAGGCAGTTTGGAACTCAGTAGTGAGTGTTGCAACCAAGGACAGACAATTTTTAAACACTACAGCACTTGGCAGTCTCGTTCTGTGAGCTTGTGTGGCCTACCACCTCTCGGCTGTGCCGTTGTTGCTCCTAGAAGTTTCCACTTCACAATAACAGCACTTACAGTTGACCGGGGGCAGCTCTAACAGGGCAGAAATGTGATGAACTGACTTGTTGGAAAGGTTGCATCTTATGACGTTGTCACGTTGAAAGTCACTGAGCTCTTCAGTAAGGCCTTACTACTGCCAATGTTTGTCTATGGAGATTGCATGGCGGCGTGCTCAATTTTATACACCTGTCAGCAACAAATGTGGCTGAAATAGCAGAATCCACTAATTTGATGGGGTGACCACATACTTGTGTATACGGTGGTTCCTCCTTTAAAAGTTGCGAGCTTACACCGCGGGACTTAGAGGTACCCAGCATCACGGCTTAATTGCTCCAGACCACCACAATGGGGAGTTAGAGCACTCATTATGCATTTGGGTCCCAAAGTTTTTATATGACCAATTATATTGAGTGGTTCCAATGACGAATTTGACGCGAGCCACCCGTCCCTTGTGACTTTCTTCAGCAAAGATGGCTGACAAAAGATTACGGGGGAAGCAAATGTAAGTAATTATAACGTCATAACAAGTCAAGATAAAACTGTACAATTGAGGGGAATATGTTCGTTAATGTAGAGACAAACGATTGTGCATATTTGTCATAAAGTTAATTTATGAAAATCGCTATTTAGCAAGTTCTGAGTAGCTAACATTAGCCAGCTAGCTAGTGTTAGGAGAATGAATTTGTAATTCTTGTTGTTTAATGTTTTAGGGACTCCTGAGAAAAGCAGCAAACCAGGCTGTTGTCTTGTGAAACAGTGGATGTAAAGAATCTAGCTAGCTAAAGCATTTACTGCTAATTGAATGTACAATTGTGTAAGCTTGCCTTGCAAAGCAGCTCAAGTAACATAGCTAGATAACTACTTATTGTGTACTGGAGGATAAAAATAAATGTATGCCTATGGATGTGTAGCTAGCTACAGTATGTAGCCAATCTGTGTAAGGACCCTAAAACGTTTGGTATGAATATTAGTTCAGAACCTATCTATGAACCGCATCTATCATAGTGGTTGTATCAACTTCAAGTCTGAATGGCATTAAATGAAGCCTATGGATAGAGTAGAATATAATAACTTTATTGTGCCAAGGATGCAAGTCCTATATACATGTACTGTAGTTATTAACACACATGAGATCCCCCACATTGTAGCCTGTACGTTGAATATATTCACTGATCATGGACTCTTCCTTGGCAAATAAAAGGTGCGGTTCAGGTAAGATTCTTTTTCAGTCATATCCAATACCAGGTGTCTCAAACTCAATTCTTTGAATGAGGCTGTGTAGGCATGTATGTATTACAATTACACACGTCAACAGTGTTTACCACTCCTGCTCCTGGGACATCAATGATTACACATTGTAACTATGCAATAGACTAGAAACATGATTTAAAACGTATACCAAAAAAACCCTGTTATACTCACAGACACAATTTTAACAGTTTTGAAAACTTTAGAGTGTTTTCTATCCAAATCTACCAGTTATATGCATATCATATATTCTGGGCCCGAGAAGCAGGCAGTTTAATTTGGGCATGCTTTTCATCCAAAATTCTGAATGCTGCCCCCTACCCTAGAGAAGTTAAGAAGTTTCTTTATTCGTATGTTTAACACTTGTATCAATGTTTATGATGAGCATTTCTGTTATTTGATGTGGCTCTCTGCACTTTCACAGGATGTTTGTTTGAGACAATGCATTTCTGAACATTACACACCAATTTCAAATGAGGTTTTTGGACAAAGATTAACCTTATCGAACAAAACACACATGTATTGTGTAACATGAAGTCCTGTGAGTGCCATCTGATGAAGATCAAAGGTTAGTGATTCATTTAAATCGCTATTTCTGACTTTTGTGAGCCCCCTCCTTGGCTGGAAAATGGCTGTATGGTTTTCTGTGACTAGGCGCTAACCTAACAATCTTTTGGTGTGCTTTCGCCGTAAAGCCTATTTGAAATCGCACACTGTGGTTGGATTTACAAGAAGTTTCTTTAAAATGGTGTATAATACTTGTATGTTTGAGGAATTTTAATTATGGGATTTCTGTTTTGAATTTGGCGCCCTGCACTTTTACTGGCTGTTGTCGAGGTGGGACGCTAGCGTCCCACTTGTACCAGAGAGGTTAAGAACAAATTCTTATTTACAAGGATAGCCTAATCCTTCCTCCCTGTTGGGGGATTGAACCTGTCTCCCGCGTGCTTGTAATATGGAGACTATCAAATGCTTCTCAAAGATGCCCTCTGGTGGTCAAACTAGCAATTACTTGCAATAACAGAAAACATTTGACAGATAATGTGCCACAGAATGCTGCAGCAGCCCGCAAGGTGTGCCATAGTATGACGTAACTTTTAAAGGAGGAACCACTGTATATAGTGTATATCTAGGGATGCTTCACCTTCAGTCACTTGCTTCAATGACTGTTGCTTTGGCCAGAAGCTGATCATCATCAGACATTGTCGAGCTTTCCTCAGGTGTTTCGACCCTGAATTGTAACACCCTCCCATTGGCGGGTCAGAAGTGGTGGCCAGATCACTGCCCGTCTCTTTTGAACTCCTCAGGCGTTGGATCGCCCCTCTGTTTGGCTGGTGTGTAGTTCGATTCTCCTTTTCCACTGTGCCAGAGCATTCTCTCGCCAGATAAGTTATTTTTTGTGAAGGAGTCAACTTTCCATTAAGCTGTCCCGGCTAGTGGCTCTAGGACTTTGAGGTCTTGGTCTAGTTGGTTCCATTCCTTGGTTTCGCTCATCTTGGGCTATTTAATTATCTTGTTGGTTGGGCTTGGGTTTCTGGGGTGGCATCAGTTGGGTGCTGTGAGATTTCCAGTACTGTGGAGTGCTTCCTGACTGGAGTTCTTACTACTTTGCGCTGCACGTGCATCTCCCCTCTTCAATACTTGGTCCTGGCTTGTTGTATTCTTCAGCCCCATTCGGTTCTTGGTCTTTCCGCAGTGCCACTTTACTTAAATGACCTGATTATACCGGTAAATTGTTCATTATTTGTAATGTCATAATGCAACATATGGAATTCCGTTGCATTTTAATAATGGGAGTTGTGAGAGAGCTCTGACGAGCTCTGATACGTAAAGCTTAATCATATTCAACTTTTACCATGCACCTGCAACAAAGACAGCTCAGATGTGAGAGTGCCTTTTGAAATGTGATTCTCGTCTATTATAGTAAAATAATATCTCAATGTGTTTGTGTCCATATGACCAATTCGGTTGGACCAAACCTCCAATGCAAATAGTGAGTTGAAACCGCTTGTCGTCAAAGAGGAAGTGATCTTTCATCTTTGTTGTTGTGAGTAGCAGGAGCTTGGTTGGTGTGTGTGTGTGTGTGTGTATGTGTGTGTGTGTGTGTGTGTAAATGGGAAGGTGCACAGTCACAGTGGAAGATGCAAAAGGAGATGAGATGAAAAACATGACAACAAGCGGACGTAAGTGCTCATAAAAAACAAGTTGATGCTTGCGACAGGCATTTGGAATACCGTGATAAAACAACCTCAAATTAATTCGATATAAATCGCCCAGCTCTATGATACATATTGCGATTCGATATTGCGAATTGATGTTCCAAACATATTGTCCACTATGTCTGCTGCAGAGAGACGAGAGAGCATGAGAACGAGTGTGATCAGTGAGGGAAATAAAACTGCTGAGAGGATTATCACTATTTAGAAGATGGAGAATAAGCTGAAGGATGAAAAATACTAGCGTTTTGGCACAGGTACAGCAGACTAGCACTACCCACAGTATGTATGCATGTATGTATATATATTTTTAAAAACTCATCTTTCAAAGATAATATTGCGATATGTAACTCGATTTCCCCCCGCCACCCCCATCACTACAGAGGTATGACAATGGCTGGCCGTTTTAATTATGGCGTGCGTCTGTGTAGATTATGGACTACGTGGCCGTTTTACTAACGACATATTTTAACGTATGTTAGCCGTCAGTCAAACTACAGCAAAAGTGAAACGTACCTTGATGGTTAAAGTGATACTTTGGGATTTTGGCATCTACTTCCCCAGAGTCAGATGAACTCGTGGATACCATGTTCAGGTCTATGTGTCCAGTATGAAGGAAGTTACAGGTAGAGAAAGAGTGAATGATATGCAAGAAGAGAAAGGGAGACCGAGAAGACAGACCGATGGAGATATACCTGAGAGGGTTGCAGCCTTCGCCATGATCCCCTGGGAATGGGTTTGGAGGTTGGAGTGCATTATGGGGACAAAGCAGCCAACAGCAGGGCATCAGCTGTGATTAGCACTCTGTTGCAGCGGCACTGCGGGAGAGTCGACAGGTAGACACTTAACAGGTGCTCATCTACATGCATCTGGACATGTTTGTGTAGAGGGGTTACCCGAGGGGGAGTGAGCAATGTAGGAGGATGAATCCCCACTGTTCTTAGAAACTACAGTACAGAGAAATGCTGGCCAGGGGACATTTTTGTGGGTGATTAACAGAAAACATTTTTTGGATTGATGATTGTTGGGGGAAAAGATGATGCGGTGAGCATCAAAATCCTCGCTGGAATAACTCTGTTCTTTCATGAACCAGTGTGTGTGTTGCTTAGCCTACCTGTCGTTGGATGATGTCTAGGTTATCCCTGCCCTGGTTTAAGAGCTGCTCCACCGTCTTCAACACTCCGGTTCGCCCTGAAAGCATCCTGCACATGGCGCAAGGTATACATCCTGAATGAAAACACACAAATTATCAATCTACACATACAACTCTGGAGGAAAACATATCCGGCATTCAGTATACAAATCGGTAACAAATCTGAAGCAATTGATTAACGTGGCACTTGTCAAAGTGGGAAAAATAAATCCAAATAAATAAAATGAATTCGCTATTTAACACCACTAACGATGCAATGTAGGCTACACACAATGAACATTTGTAAACCCCTGCCAAATCCGGTTTAGTGCACTTTGATTCCCATTATAAAATCCTAAAATCCCATTGACAGGACTCATTCATACAGAGTTTGGCGGCGCAAATAACCCGTTTAATTTGATTAGGAAAAATGCTGTTAGCCAAGGGGCTGTGTCATGTGAATGCCACGAGATACCTTATCAGCTTTCTAGTTAAGGGGTTGCGGATAACAGGGGTGGGGTTCTTCGTTTACTGGGAAACAAGAGGCTGGAAATTAGTGGCTGTTATGCCTTTTATCTGGTATTCCGAGCTCTGTGTGAAGCGGGCAGGAAGTGCAGTGCCATGCAAAGATCAAAGAGGCTTCCTGGCACCCAGGGATGCTCTTCTGCTGAGAGATGAACTGACGAGCAGCTCCTATTGACAGCCAGGACCCAGCTTTTTTCTCAAAACAAGGTGGAAGATGAGAGAGTGAACGAGCGAGTGCGAAAGAGAGGGGTAGGGAGGGGGGTAGCTCAAAACCGGTTGAGGTGCAGTTGAAAAACTGGTTGAAAAATAAAATAAAACGGTTGCTTACTGAAGAAAAAGTAGCATTGCTGTTCTGACTGACAGGAATCTCATAAAGGCTTTGAAGCGAACAAATAATATTTTGCATTATCTAATTATTAGTTGCTTAGGAAGTAAAATTGGATCTGCTTAAACATTGCAAAATATTTTTTAACATGACTGCGCAAGATATTATTTTTTCAGTTCACCAAGTGGAAAAAGTAGGTCAAAGGCTTTTAAAGGCTAATCACCAACAGAACACTACAGGACAAATCCAAAACCTAAAGATGCATGGAACTCGTTCTCTGGAGAAAATCTTAGTACTTCGAAGCCATGATTCATAAGAAATTGTACTTCAACGTAAATTAAGATTAAGATCACTTTATTGGACACAAGGGCCAATCAAAATTTGACTTCCGCTAATAACCCAACCCCCCTGAAAGATAGATATGTCATATATATTAGACAGATTTTTTGGGAGCGGTGCGGGAGGCTGACACTGGGCGCCCGGGGAAATGTTGTGGGGGTTAAGTGCCTTGCTCAAGGGCACAATGGCTCTAAATATTTTTATAAACTGGGTGGTTCGGATGATTGCTATTATAAACTGGTTAGCAACGTAAATAGCGACGGAAAAATGTATATGTTTTGTCATAACCGTGGTTTGTGACTTTCAGGCAATAAGGCACCTCGGGTGTTTGTGGTATATTCCCCATATACCACACCCCCTCAGGCCTTATTACTTCAGTATGTCATGATAAGCATAAAGCTGTGTGCTAGGCCCAATGAGATCAATAGCCTCATTTTAAAATCTCTATGGCTAAACTCCGTGAATGGACTGCTCAATCCTGATAACGCTAGTCTTACCAATTCACAGCAAACTCACCAGGTTAAATAATATGTTAAATAGCCTACATTAAATAGATAAATGAAGCCTTGGTTGACACAGGCCTACATTGAGTATTTTATAAGCCATATAGACTAGTGATGGGGGGGGAAATTGATACAGTATATCGTATTGTTTAGACAAAATTGCATTACTTTTTGCGCTAGTTGGCTGTACCTGCACCAAAACTTCAGAATTTTCCCTTCATAGCTTGTTCTCTTCATAGCTTGTTATGTTTAAAACATCGAATCGCAATAAAAATCACAATAGACTTAAAAGGGAAACATGTAGCTCTCGTAGTCGATAAACTGTACAATAATAAGCAACGTTTCCGAGACAGACTACTCCATGGCTATTCTAAATAATACAAAGCTCCCATAGAGGAGTCGAATAATGGAACACCCAATAATATCCATGGTAGGGATTGTAATAAAGATTGAACTGGAAAACAAAATAGATAAAGAAATAAACTACAAATACACTATACCATTCAAGATAAGGAATGTTGTAAAACAAATAGTATTCAACTTTCTATTTATAAATGTGACCCAATTCAGGAAACAAGGCATCATGACAAAACATGTTCCAGAAACAAAATGTGAACTTTCATGGCTTACAAGTTTGTTATCAAGGCACATGTGTAAATACAAATAAAAGTGTTAAATTACGAGCCTTGTTGGTTAAGCCACAGAAAAAGATAGCCAATATTGGCTAGTGGGGAGGTTAATGAGTGGGCTGGACATTCGGAGTTCAAGGCATCGGTCTATTTGAGTTCGTCGGTCTGTGTTGGTAATCCTGTCGAACGCGGCTTTTGAAATGTTTTATTGTATTGTGGAGCTGCGCAAGTGTTGCTCTCCACTTTCTGGAGGATCAAGTTGAAAATCAGTGGAATTAGAGTATGATAGCTAAAGAGATGGAGAAAACACCTGTCTATGGATTACATCTTCAAACTAAAGGCAACCGTGGTATGGCATTCCTCACAGGGAGACGCGTCCATCATGCATAATGATGTATACAGGTAAGATAGCTAGCTACATTTTCAGATATTACACATTTCTAATTTTGACAAAGTGTTTTTATTTCAAGCTAAAGTGTACTGTTATATAGCTAGCTAACGCTAGCTGGCTGGCTCCCTTGGAGGTTATTATTCGTTTCCCAGAGCGGTTTGCTTTTCTAGTCAGAGCCTAATGTTAAGCATTGTTGGAACTTCGTTCATTGTTGTTTAAATTAGCTAATGTTAGCTAATGTGACGTGTGTACAACACCCGTTGAATATGGCCGGTGTCAGTAAACGTCTGTAAAAAAGCGTAATGAAATTGTTGCCAGCAGAGCTGGTTAGGCTGTTTATGTTATCCAGAGGTGAACAAAATCGTCCAGAGCGTCAAGTGTGTGCTTTGAGAGCGAAACGGGATGGGTGGGGCTAAAGCTTAAGACGGTGTGAACGATGTTGAATGGGTGTAGACAGAGCTCTTCACTTGATACCAAAACATGCAAAGGCCATTTTCTCAAAACGTGAGTTTACAAGTTGATCAACATTCAAGGCAGAATTACTTTCCCATTGTTCCTCAAATGCAGTGTATGATATACCATTTTGTAGCTCTGAGTCTCTACTTTTATCCAATGTAAAAAACACCATTTCACATTTTGCTACATAAGACCGAATCCAGGTGGTGAGTCACATATAGATATGCCAGCATTAGTAGAAAGGATAATTATTGAAATAATACATCTTCAAATTTAAGAAACTAGAACACAAAAATACTCAAAAGCCTGAAATTAGGTCAGAATCAACATGTTGGGGGATAAAAACACAGCAAACAGGACATAGAAGGTACAATAATCTGGGTATGTGTGGGTGTAATGCGATGGAAGGTGGGGTGTGTGATTTTGTGTTTGGAAAAGCTTGGTGTTAAGCGAGTGAAAAAGGAAAATGGTTGCAAATGCCAGAGCCCATGTGTGTCTGCGAGCAAGCGTTGTGAGAGCTTTCACTTTTGTGCAGATATGAGACATGCATTTTAAAATAGGACAATAAATAAGCTATATTTATAATTTATCATGATGGAACGGTCCCCAACCCTATACACCCACCTGAGCAACACACTAACTAAGGAGAATTAATTATCTGTTTTATAGGCCTATGGCAAATAGACTATACAGAAAGATAAACGTGGACACAGACGCACTGAAGCAGTACTGCTCCCTCAAGAGTACGAGCCTGCCTGGCAGGGTTGGTCCATCAAAGCCAAAGCCCCCAGATGGGTGAGCATAATATACAATGAAATTCTCAAAGCTGCTAATGGAGAACCTTTACGACCTTGTACCTAGCCAGTGGGGATTACGGCGGAGTGGCCCCACCCAGCTAGTGGCAATGCTGGCAACACTAGCTGCAGTAACCCATGGCGAGGTGGTCACACTCAGACAATCAAATAAAATGTTATTAGTCACATGCGCCGAATACAACAGGTGTAGACCTTACAGTGAAATGCTTATTTAAGAGCCCCTAACCAACAATGCAGTTAAAAAATAAATAAATACGGATAAGAAATAAAAGCAACAAGTAAGTAATTAAAGAGCAGCAGTAAAATAACAATAGCGAGACTATATACAGGGGGGTACCGGTACAGAGTCAAAGTGCGGGGGCACCGGTTAGTTGAGGTAATATGTACATGTAGGTAGAGTTAAAGCTATAATCGAAGTAGGCTGTGATTCAATGATAATTTAACAGGCACCGCATTGATTATTTGCAACGCAGGACAAGCTAGTTAAACTAGTAATATCAACCTTGTGATCAAGACAAAGGAGATGATTGTTGACTACAGGAAAAGGAAGACCGAGCTCGCCCCCATTCTCATCGACAGGGCTGCAGTGGAGCAGGTTGAGCGCTTAAAGTTCCTTGGCGTCCACATCACCAACAAACTAACATGGTCCATGCACACCAAGACGGTTGTGAAGAGGGCACAACAAAACTTCAGGAGACTGAAAAGATTTGGCATGGTCCTCAGATCCTCAAAAGGTTCTACAGCAGCACCAACAAGAGCATCCTGACTGGTTGCTTCACTGCCTGGTTTGGCAACTGCTCAGCCTCCGACCGCAGGGCACTACAGAGTAGAGGTCGACCGATTAATCGGCAAGGCTGATTTTTAATTAGGACCGATTTCAAGTTTTCCTAACAATCGGTAATTGGCATTTTTGGGCGCCGATCACATTGCACTACACGAGGAGACTGCGTGGCAGTCTGACCACCTGTTACGCGAGTCCAGCAAGGAGCCAAGTTAAGTTGCTAGCTAGCATTAAACTTATCTTATAAAAAAGTAAATCTTAACATAATCACTAGTTAACTACATGTAGTACGGTTCGATCTTCGTCCTGTAATGACGCTTTGCCTGTTTGATGGTTCGTCGGAGGGCATAGCGGGATTTCTTATAAGCTTCCGGGTTAGAGTCCCGCTCCTTGAAAGTGGCAGCTCTACCCCTTTTGCTCAGTGTGGATGTTGCCTGTAATCCATGGCTTCTGGTATGTACGTACGGTCACTGTGGGGACGACGTCGTCGATGCACATATTGATGAATCCAATGACTGATGTGGTGTACTCCTCAATGCCATTGGAGGAATCCCGGAACATATTCCAGTCTGTGCTAGCAAAACAGTCCTGTAGCTTAGCATCTGCTTCATCTGACCACTTTTTTATAGACAGTCACTGGTGCTTCCTGCTTACATTTTTTTTGTAAGCAGGAAACAGGATAGAATTATGGTCAGATTTGCCAAATGGAGGGCGAGGGAGAGCTTTGTATGAGTCTCTGTGTGTGGAGTAAAGGTGGTCCAGAGTTTCTTTTCCCCCTCTGGTTGTACATTTAACATGTTGAGAGAAAATAGGTCAAACGGATTTAAGGTTTCCATGCATTAAAGTCCCCGGCTACTACGAATGCCGCCTCTGGGTGAGCGTTTTCTTGTTTGCTTTTTTGGAGCAATACAGCTCATTCAATGCTGTCTTCATGCCAGCCCCAGTCTGTGGTGGTATGTAAACAGCTACAAAACATACAGATGAAAACTCTAGGTAGATAATGTGGTCTACAGCATATCATGAGATACTCTACCTCAGGCGAGCAATAGCTCAAGACTTCTTAGATATCGTGCACCAGCTGTTATTTACAAAAACACAGTCCGCCGCCCCTCGTCTTACCAGATGCCGCTGTTCTATCCTGCCGGTAAAGCGTATAACCAGCCAGCTGTACAGTTGAAGTCGGAAGTTTACATACACTTTAGCCAAATACATTTAATAAACTCAGTTTTTCACAATTCCTGACATTTAATCCTTGTAAAAATTCCCTGTCTCAGGTCAGTCAGGATCACCACTTTATTTTAAGAATGTGGAATGTCAGAATAATTGTAGAGAATTATTTATTTCAGCTTTTATGTCTTTCATCACATTCCCAGTGGGTCAGAAGTTTACATACACTCAATTAGTATTTGGTAGCATTGCCTTTACATTGTATAACTTGGGTCAAACATTTTGGCCCATTCCTCCTGACAGAGCTGGTGTAACTGAGTCAGGTTTGTAGGCCTCCTTGCTCACAAACGCGTTTTCAGTTCTGCCCAAACATTTTCTATGGGATTGAGGTCAGGGCTTTGTGATGGCCACTCCAATACCTTGACTTTGTTGTCCTTAAGCCCTTTTGCCACAACTTTGGAAGTATGCTTGGGGCCATTTATAATTTGCGACCAAGCTTTAACTTCCTGACTGATGTCTTGAGTTGTGTCAATATATCCCCAATTTCTCCCTCATGACGCCATCTATTTTGGGAAGTGCACCAGTCCCTCTTGCAGCAAAGCACCCCCACAACATGATGCTGCCACCTCCGCGCTTCACGGTTGGGATGGTGTTCTTCGCCTTGCAAGCATCCCCCTTTTTCCTTCAAACATAACGATAGTCATTATGGCCAAACAGTTCTATTTTTGTTTCATCAGACCAGAGAACAGTTCTCCAAAAAGTACGATCTTTGTCCCCATGTGCAAATTGTAGTCTTGCTTTTTTTATGCGGTTTTGGAGCAGTGGCATCTTCCTTGCTGAGCAGCCTTTCAGGTTATGTTGCTATTGGACTCGTTTTTACTGTGGATATAGATACTTTTGTACCTGTTTCCTCCAGCATCTTCACAAGGTCTTTTGCTGTTCTGGGATTGATTTGCACTTTTCGCACCAAAGTACGTTCATCTCTAGGAGACAGAACGTGTCTCCTTCCTGAGCGGTATGACGGCTGCGTGGTCCCATGGTGTTTATACGTGTGTACTATTGTTTATACAGATATGTGGTACCTTCAGGGGTTTGGAAATTGCTCCCAAGGATGAACCAGACTTGTGGAGGTCTACAATTTTTTTCTGAGGTCTTTGCTGATTTCTTTTGATTTTCCCATGTCGTCAAGCAAAGAGGCACTGAGTTTTTGAAGGTAGGCCTTGAAATACATCCACATGTACACCTCCAGTTGACTCAAATTATGTCAATTAGCCTATCAGAATCTTCTAAAGCCATGACATCATTTTCTGGAATTATCCAAGCCACTTAAAAAGGTACAGTCAACTTGTGTATGTAAACTTCTGACCCACTGGAATTGTGATACAGTGAATAAGTGAAATAATCAGTCTGTAAACAATTGTTTGTGTCATGCAAAGTAGATGTCCTAACCGAATTTCCAAAACTATAGTTTGTTAACAAGAAATTTGTGGAGAGGTTAAAAAATGAGTTAATGACTCCAACCTTAGTGCATGTAAACTTCCGACTTCAACTGTATGTTGATAGTGTCGTCGTTCAGCCACGACTCCGTGAAGCATAAGATACAGTTTTGAATGTCCCGTTGGTAATTTAATCTTCCGCGTAGGTCATCTATTGTATTCTCCAAAGATTGCACATTTGCTAGCAGGATGGAAGGAGGTGGAGGTTTATTCGATCGCCTACAAATTCTCAGAAGGCAGCCTGCCCTCTGGCCCCTTTTTCTCCACCTCTTCATGCAAATCACGGGGATCTGGGCCTGTTCCCGAGAAGGCAGTAGATCATTCGCGGTGGGGGTTGTCAGACTCGTTAAAGGAGAAAAAGGATTCTGCCAGTCCGTGGTGATTAATCGCAGTCCCGATGTCCTGAAGGTATTTACGGTCATAAGAGATGTAGCGCCGACATTATGTACGAAATAAGTAATAAAATATTAAGTTACAAACAACGCAAATAAACAAAAAAAAAACAATCAGTTGGGGACACGCAAAACGTCAGCCTTCTCCGGCGCCATTGTTACTTGGGGCAAATGATTGTGGGCCTGGTGGCACAAAATAATTAAAGTCTGACTGCACAGAGATGCTTGGTAAAATGGTCACAATGGGGGACTAGCATGTGTGTTTCAGGGTAGGGGGTTGTATCTGAGCTCCATCAGCTGGAACTTGACATTGGTTAATCAAACCTCCCCATTCTTGCTCAATTGTGCATGCCGTCACAAACAGCTACAACTGTATATGCATTCGCACATCAAGTCTTCATGAGTTGGGCTCGAGGATGGAACAACTTTAATATCTGAGCTTGTGGTTGTTTGTGGGGGAAGGGTGGGGATTGTGTGCGTCCCACATCTACAGGATTCACCCTGTAAAACCTGGGAGTAAAACATAACAGGAAGTGTAAACTTAAACATTTACGAGAGAGACTTGCAAACCTTTATTCTTAACCAAAACAGGCATCTTAATGGATGTCACATGAGTACCATGTGATTCGATCCAAAATGATGAAAACGTCGGTCGCGGCAAATGACAACGGGACAAAAGTATTTAAAATCTTTCTGCCTAAACGGTCTTACCCATTCAGACGTATAGTGAAATAGTCCATTTGAAAAAAAGAAATGTATTCATTTAAAAAAATAGGTTAACAGTTTTGCTATTATTTGAGATGTTTTAATGTTGATATAGATTTCATGTCTTAGGACAGTTGACTTTAAAACACTGAAGTGAGTTCACATTTAACCATTAACTATTTTAGGACTCATTAAAAAAGAGCATAGTTAGATAACATAAAATATGTATAAATTGGCTGTTGATTTTGGAAAACATTTCATTCGGACACCAAAATATGCATGTCATGTCATTGACTCAAGTGCTGTTATTGTGAAGTGGAAACATCTAGGAGCAAAAGCTCTCAGAACGGGACCGCCGAGTGCTGAATCACGTAAAAAAAAAAAAAAAAAAAAAAAAAAAAACGCCAGTCCTCGGTTTGCAACACTCACTGAGTTCCAAACTATGTTTGGAAGCAACATTAGCACAATAACTGTTCGTCGGGAGCTTCATGAAATGGTTTTCCATTGCCCAGCATTCGCACACAAGCCCAAGTTCACAATGCCAAGCGTCGGCTGGAGTGGTGTAAAGCTCGCCGCCACTGGACTCTGGAGCAGTGGAAAAACGTTCTCTGGAGTTATGAATGTCGTGGAAATTCAGTTGATCATGTCGTCAAACATTATTTAATATCGATGATTTATTGCAATAATGAAACTGTCAGCCCAACAGTCTTCACTCAGTCAAATCAAATTTTATTTGTCACATACACATGGTTAGCAGATGTTAATGCGAGTGTAGCGAAATGCTTGTGCTTCTAGTTCCGACAATGCAGTAATAACCAACAAGTAATCTAACCTAACAATTCCACAACTACTACCTTATACACACAAGTGTAAAGGGATAAAGAATATGTACATAAAGATATATGAATGAGTGATGGTACAGAACGGCATAGGCAAGATGCAGTAGATGGTATAGAGTACAGTATATACATATGAGATGAGTAATGTAGGGTATGTAAACATAAAGTGGCATAGTTTAAAGTGGCTAGTGATACATGTATTACATAAAGATGGCAAGATGCAGTAGATGATATAGAGTACAGTATATACATATACATATGAGATGAGTAATGTAGGGTATGTAAACATTATATTAAGTGGCATTGTTTAAAGTGGCTAGTGGTACATTTTTACATAATTTCCATCAATTCCCATTATTAAAGTGGCTGGAGTTGAGTCAGTATGTTGGCAGCGGCCGCTAAATGTTAGTGGTGGCTGTTTAACAGTCTGATGGCCTTGAGATAGAAGCTGTTTTTCAGTCTCTTGGTCCCTGCTTTGATGCACCTGTACTGACCTCGCATTCTGGATGATAGCGGGGTGAACAGGCAGTGGCTTGGGTGGTTGTTGTCCTTGATGATCTTTATGGCCTTCCTGTGACATCGGGTGGTGTAGGTGTCCTGGAGGGCAGGTAGTTTGCCCCCGGTGACACGTTGTGCAGACCTCACTACCCTCTGGAGAGCCTTACGGTTGTGGGCGGAGCAGTTGCCGTACCAGGCGGTGATACAGCCCGACAGGATGCTCTCGATTGTGCATCTGTAGAAGTTTGTGAGTGCTTTTGGTGACAAGCCGAATTTCTTCAGCCTCCTGAGGTTGAAGAGGCGCTGCTGCGCCTTCTTCACAACACTGTCTGTGTGGGTGGACCAATTCAGTTTGTCCGTGATGTGTACACCGAGGAACTTAAAACTTTCCACCTTCTCCACTACTGTCCCGTCGATGTGGATAGGGGGGTGCTCCCTCTGCTGTTTCCTGAAGTCCACAATCATCTCCTTTGTTTTGTTGACATTGAGTTGTGAGGTTATTTTCCTGACACCACACTCCGAGGGCCTTCACCTCCTCCCTGTAGGCCGTCTCGTCGTTGTTGGTAATCAAGCCTACCACTGTAGTGTCATCCGCAAACTTTATGATTGAGTTGGAGGCGTGCATGGCCACGCAGTCGTGGGTGAACAGGGAGTACAGGAGAGGGCTCAGAACGCACCCTTGTGGGGCCCCAGTGTTGAGGATCAGCGGGGTGGAGATGTTACCTACTCTCACCACCTGTGGGCGGCCCGTCAGGAAGTCCAGGACCCAGTTGCACAGGGCGGGGTCGAGACCCAGGGACTCGTGCTTAATGACGAGTTTGGAGGGTACTATGGTGTTAAATGCAGTGTGGTTGCGATTGCGTCGTCTGTGAACCTATTGGGTCGGTAAGCAAATTGGAGTGGGTCTAGGGTGTCCGGTAGGGTGGAGGTGATATGGTCCTTGACTAGTCTCTCAAAGCACTTCATGATGACGGAAGTGAGTGCTACGGGGCGGTAGTCGTTTAGCTCAGTTACCTTAGCTTTCTTGGAAACAGGAACAATGGTGGCCCTCTTGAAGCATGTGGGAACAGCAGACTGGGATAAGGATTGATTGAATATGTCCGTAAACACACCAGCCAGCTGGTCTGCGCATGCTCTGAGGATGCGGCTGGGAATACCGTCTGGGCCTGCAGCCTTGCGAGGGTTAACACGTTTAAATGTTTTACTCACCTCGGCTGCAGTGAAGGAGAGCCCGCAGGTTTTGGTAACGGGCCGTGTCAGTGGCACTGTATTGTCCTCAAAGCGAGCAAAAAAGTTATTTAGCCTGTCTGGGAGCAAGACATCCTGGTCCGCGACGGGGCTGGTTTTCTTTTTGTAATCCGTGATTGACTGTAGACCCTGCCACATACCTCTTGTGTCTGAGCTGTTGAATTGCGACTCTATTTTTACTCTATACTGGGACTTAGCTTGTTTGATTGCCTTGCGGAGAGAATAGCTACACTGTTTGTATTCGGTCATGTTTCCGGTCACCTTGCCCTGGTTAAAAGCAGTGGTTCGCACTTTCAGTTTCACGCAAATGCTGCCGTCAATCCACGGTTTCTGGTTTGGGAATGTTTTAATCGTTGCTGTGGGTACGACATCATCAATGCACTTTCTAATGAACTCGCTCACCGAATCAGCGTATTCGTCAATATTGTTGTTGGACGCAATGCGGAACATATTCCAATCCGCGTGATCGAAGGAGTCTTGAAGCGTGGAATCAGATTGGTCGGACCAGCGTTGAACAGACCTGAGCGAGGGAGCTTGTTGTTTTAGTTTCTGTTTGTAGGCTGGAAGCAACAAAATGGAGTCGTGGTCAGCTTTTCCGAAAGGACGGCGGGGGAGGGCCTTATATGCGTTAGTAAGTAAGTAAGTAAGTTAGTATAACAATGATCCAAGGTTTTACCAGCCCTGGTAGCACAATCGATATGCTGATAGAATTTAGGGAGTTTTGTTTTCAGATTAGCCTTGTTAAAATCCCCAGCTACGATGAATGCAGCCTCAAGGTGTGTGGTTTCCAGTTTACAAAGAGTCAGATAAAGTTCGTTCAGGGCCATCGATGTGTCTGCTTGGGGGGGAATATATACGGCTGTGATTATAATCGAAGAGAATTCCCTTGGTAGATAATGCGGTCGACATTTGATTGTGAGGAATTCTAGATCAGGTGAACAGAATGACTTGAGTTCCTGTATGTTGTTATGATCACACCACGTCTCGTTAATCATAAGGCATACACCCCCGCCCCTCTTCTTACCAGAAAGATGTTTCTGTCGGCGCGATGCGTGAAGAAACCAGCTGGCTGCACCGACTCCGTTAGCGTCTCTTGAGTTAGCCATGTTTCCGTGATGCAGAGAACGTTACAATCTCTGATGTCTCTCTGGAATGTTACCCTTGCTCGGATTTCATCAACCTTATTGTCAAGAGACTGGACATTGGCGAGTAGTATGCTAGGGAGTGGAGCGCGATGTGCCCGTCTCCGAAGCCTGACCAGGAGACCGCTACGTTTGCCCCTTTTACGGCATCGTATAGGGTCGCCGGCTGGGATCAGATCCATTGTATTGGGTGGAAGTCAAAACACTGGATCCGTTTCGGGAAAGTCATATTCCTGGTTGTAACGGTGGTGAGTTGACGTTGCTCTTATATTCAGTAGTTCCTCCCGACTGTATGTAATGAAACCTAAGATTACCTGGGGTACCAATGTAAGGAATAACACATAAAAAAACTAAATACTGTATATTTTCCAAGAAACGTGAAGCGAGGCGCCCATCTCGGTCGGCGCCGGAAGTAGATGTGTCATAGCTGGTTCAACGTTCCTTTTTCAGGCCCCGGTCTTTTCAAAGATATTTTGAAGGAGGACTGGCCACCCCTCATAGCCTGGTTCCTCTAGGTTTCTTCCTAGGTTCTGACCTTCTAGGGAATTTTTCCTAACCGCCGTGCTTCTACACCTGCATTGCTTGCTGTTTGGGGTTTTAAGTTGGGTTTCTGTACAGCACTTTGTGACATCAGCTGATGTAAAAAGTGCTTTATAAAAAAATGTGATTGACTGAGATGCCCAGGGTCCCTGCTCATCTGTGTGAATGTGCCTTAGCCATGCTGCAAAGAGGCATGAGGATTGCAGATGTGGCCAGGGCAATAAATTGCAATGTCCGCACTGTGAGACGCCTAAGACAGCACTACAGGGAGGCAGGATAGACAGCTGATCGTCCTCGCAGTGGCAGACCACGTGTAATACCTGCACAGGATCGGTACATCCGAACATCCCACCTGCGGGACAGGATGGCAACAACAACTGCCCGAGTTACACCAGGAATACACAATCCCTCCATCAGTGCTCAGACTGTCCGCAATAGTCTGTACTGAGGGCTTGTAGGCCTGTTGTAAGGCAGGTCCTCACCAGACATCACCGGCAACAACATCACCTATGGGCACAAACCCACCGTCGCTGGACCAGACAGGACTGGTAAAAAGTGCTCTTCGCTGACGAGTCGCTGTTTTGTCTCACCAGGGGTGATGGTCGGATTCGCGTTTATCGTCGAAGGAATGAGTGTTACGAGGCCTGTACTCTGGAGCGGGATCGATTTGGAGGTGGAGGGTCTGTCATGGTCTGGGGCGGTGTGTCACAGCATCATCGGACTGAGCTTGTTGTCATTGCAGGCAATCTCAAGGCTGTGCGTTACAGGGAAGACATACTCCTCCCTCATGTGGTACCCTTCCAACAGGCTCATCCTGACATGACCCCTCCAGCATGACAATGCCATACTGCTCGTTATGTGCGTGATTTTCTGAATGCCAGGGACGTCAGTGTTCTGCCATGGCCAGTGAAGAGCCCGGATCTCAATCCTATTGAGCTCATCTGGGACCTGTTGGATTGGAGGGTCAGGGCTCGGGCCAATCCCCCCAGAAACGTGCAGGTGCCTTGGTGGAAGAGTGGGGTAACATCTCACAGTAGAACTGGCAAATATGGTGCAGTCCATGAGGAGGAGATGCACTTCAGTACTTAATGCAGCTGGTGGCCACACCAGATACTGACTGTTACTTTTGATTTTTCACCAACCCTTTGTTCAGGGACACATTTTTCCATTTGTTAGTCACATGTCTGTGGAACTTGTTCAGTTTGTCTCAGTTGTTGAATCTTTTGTTCATACAAATATTTACACATGTTAAGTTTGCTGAAAATAAACACTAGACAGTGAGAGGACCTTTCTTTATTTGCTGAGTTTAGATTGGGTGCCCCATAAGCCACTTTGGTCATCTGCCTCTGGTGCTGTCTCCCAGATGCCAGGAAGACTAGGCATACGGAGGCCTTTGTTCTGTTCTTCCAGGCTCTCTTTGTGACACCCACCACATTTATCTATGGCATGCCAGCTGTAGGTTTTTACCTAGCCATCACTTAAGTTGCCAGCCCCAGCAAAAAAAAAACTGCTCTCAGTTCACTCAGAATGAAGGAACTAAATGTCTTACTACAGTATTAGTTAACCTGTTGAGGATGGGGGCGCTGTTGTGACTATTTATGCTAATCGTGTAATTTTTGAAACGGCTTCCCACAAAATCCTTGATCGTACAATATGCATATTATTATTATTATTGGATAGAAAACAGTCTATAGTTTCTATAGGAGTTGAAATTTTGTCTCTAAGTGGAACAGAGCCCATTCTACAGCAATTTCCCTGACATGGAGTCAGATTTCAGAAATTTTGGCCCCTGATCTGGAGTCAGTTAAAAGGGCACTGTTATTGCTATGAGTATACGCACACTGCTTACGTCTTCCCCTGGATGCCTTTACGTGATGACGATTTGAATGGGGTCGATTGCGCGTTCACAGGCACTATAAAATAAAAAAACCTATAGCTAGCAAGTCTTTTCTTGCTGCGTAATGCGCCTGGAGGACATCGACCCGCACTTGTTCCAAGCATTAGTGGAGGGAGTAATATTACTCTGGTCATGTTTCTACTCGTTATGGGAGTTAAAAACATCATAAGGTAGTTAATTTAAAGCGTTTTATAGCAATTTATATCCGTTTAGTGCGATTTTGGGACATTTATTTCTGAAACGCTGTGAATTGCTGGGCACGCTTCCAGTTCATCCCGAACGCAGTTGGCATTTCCACATGGCAAGAGGACAGCTTTCCACCAAAAGACGATTGGACCCAAGAAAGGATCCTTTGCCCAAGATACTGATGGAAGAACAGCTCAAAGTAGGACATTTTTATTATGATAAATCGTGTTTCTGTCGAAAAATGTTAGTGGCTTAGGACGCCATGTTTTTTGACGTAGCTTCGCTTGGCGCAAACTGTATTGAAAAGTAAGGATAATTTAAAAAATGTAATTCCGCGATTGTATTAAGAATTAAATTGTCTATCAATCCCTGTCCACCCTATATTTTTTAGTCACGTTTATGAGTATTTATGTATAAGAGTAGATCACTGTCTAATATGGCGCACGGACATTTTCTCACCAGCTGGGCTACATTTCACATTGTCTAACCATGATTTTGGTGGCTAAATATAAACATTTTCGATCAAACTCTATATGGATTGTGTAATATGATGTTACAGGAGTGTCATCTGAAGAATTCTGAGAAGGTTAGTGAAAAAATTAATATATTTTTGGCGATGTTGACGTTATCGCCCACTTTGGCTAGAATCAATGCTGGGCTGCTATGTGCTATGTGCTATGCTAATATAACGATTTATTGTGTTTTCGCTGTAAGACACTTAGAAAATCTGAAATATTGTCTGTATTCACAGGATCTGTGTCTTTCGATTAGTGTATGCTGTGTATTTTTACGAAATGTTTGATGATTAGTAAGTAGGTAAACACGTTGCTCAATATAGTTTTTCTAGTCCATTTGTGACGGTGGGTGCAATTGTAACCTATGCCATCTACCTGAAATATGCACTTTTTTCTAACAAAACCTATCCCATACCATAAATATGTTATCAGACTGTCATCTAATGAGTTTTTTTCTTGGTTAGGGGCTATAAATATCTTAGTTTAGCCAAATTGGTGATAGCTACTGGTGTTGGTGGACAAATAAAAGATGGTGGATTATGCTAATGTGTTTTTAGGTAATAGATGTACATCTTTACATATTGTGTCTTCCCTGTAAAACATTTTAAAAATCGGACATGTTGGCTGGATTCACAAGATCTGTGTCTTTCATTAGCTGTATTGGACTTTAATGTGTGAATGTTAAATATTTAAAAAAAATATTTTTTTGAATTTCGCGGCTCTGCCTTTTCAGTGGGGGGGGGGGGGGGGGGGGGGGGGGTGAGGATGATCATCACCCTCATCCTAGACAGGTTAAGTAAATAATTGCTAAATATCAAACAAATCAAGTAAATCACATGAATCACGCTTCCCCATCTAGCAGTCCGACAGACTAATCTGGGATTGGCAGATGCCAGGAGAACGCTACCCTCACAAATGCATAGTGGCAACTGTAGAGTTTGGTGTACCGTCCACAGTACATCACGCAAAAAGCAATAAAGAACTCTCCGGGAAGAAGAAAGAAATGGTGTATGTTGTTTCATGATTAACTACTCATGGTGTGATTGTGATAATGTACAGGAACTCAAGTCCTTCTGTTCACCTGACCTACCTACCTGACCCACATACCCCGAGGCTGCATTTATGGTAGCTGGGGATTTTAACAAAGCAAATTTGAGGAAAATGCAACCGAAGTTCTATCAACACATTGCCTGTAGTACTTGTGCATCAAACTGTCAACCATTTCTACTCCCCCTTCCAGGATGGCTAGCTACAAGGCCCTCCCCTCCCCTCCCTTCGGCAAATCAGATCACAACTCCATCCTGCTCCTCTCTTCCTATAGGCAGAAACTAAAACAGGAAGTACCCGTGCTAAAGTCTATTCAATGCTGGTCTGACCAATCGGAATCCATGCTTCAAGATTGTTTTGATCACGGGGACTGGGATATGTTCCACATTTCGTCTGAGAATAACATTGACATGTACACGGACACGGTGACAGAGTTCATCAGGAAGTGTATCAGGATGTTGTTCCCATTGTGACTATTAAAACCTACCAAAACCTGTGGATAGATGGCAGCATTCACAAAACTGAAAGCATTTAACCATGGCAAAGTGACTGGGAATATGGTCGAATATAAACAGTGTAGTTATTCCCTCCGTAAGGCAATCAAACAGGTAAAATGTCAGTAGAGACAGTGGCGTTGCAATTCAATGGCTCGAGATGTGTGGCAGGGTCTACAGACAAATCACGGATTACAAAGGGAAAACCAGCCACGTCGCAGACACCGACATCTTTCTCCCAGACAAGCTAAACACCTTCACCCGCTTTGAGGATAGCACAGTGCCACCGACAAGGCCCCTTCCCTAGGACTGTAGGCTCTCGTTCTGTGTGGCCGACATGAGTAAGACATTTAAGTGTTAGCCCTCGCAAGGCTGCCGGCCCAGGCGGCATCCCTAGCCACATCCTCGGAGCATGCACAGACCAGCTGTCTGGAGTACTTCTGGACATTCAATCTGTCCCTATCCCAGTCTGCTGTCCCCACTTGTTTCAATATGTCCATTGTTCCTGTTCCCAAGAAAGCAAAAGGTTACTGAACAAGCACTCACTTCTGTCATCATGAAGTGATTTGAGAGACTAGTTAAGGATCATATCACTTCATATTGAAGTGTGTCTAGGAAGCCAGGTGCATACCGCACCAATAGAGCCACAGACGATGCAATCGCAATGCCCTATCCCATCTGGACAAGAGGAATACCCATGTAAGAATGCTGTTCATTGACTATAGCTCAGCCTTCAACACCATAGTACCCGCCACGCTCATCATCAAGCACGGGGTCATGGGTCAAACCCACGGGCCACTCCCTAGGTGGTGAAAGTAGAAAACACCCCCACTTACATGCTGACCAGAACGGACATGTCGCGTGCACGAGCGTCGCAAAATAAATTCAGAAATCCATGTTATTCAATTATTGCACCCACACTGCTCGCGTGCGCCAACGAGCGTCGGCGATGCCACGGGCTTAAATAGAGGGCATTCCTATTTCTGACGCAGATCGCACTGAAAGTCCTGCCTCTCCCATCTCCTCATTGGTTATACCCACATGGGTGATTGAAAGACTAAATGTTTTGCCGGGTGTCATGGTAAAAGTGTAGATGCCAATCACCGTAAGTTCAAATATGAAAAAGCCTGGACGGAGGAGAGATTACCAGAAACGATTCGGTTGGCCATTTTATGTGTGGATTAATTGTCGGAGTAGAAGACCTTGTGCATTTCAGGTAAAATAACAACTCAATGTTTATATCCCAGGACAAATTAGCTAGCAACAGCAAGCTAACTAATTTGTCCTATTTAGCTAGCTTGCTGTTGCTAGCTAATTTGTGCAAGCTAACTAGCTAAATTGCCATATATGTTTAATGCTTTTCGACCTGTCCCCAAATTAATGTCATTGGTTCAGAGTTTGTTTTCATATTTTAACCTGCGTGTCGTGATCGCGTTTGGTGTGGGGGGACAAAATAAATGTATGCACGATAGCGCACCCGGTTTGGTTTCCCTGTAAGCTGATCCTCACAGGTTCCATGCTCAGCCCCATCCTGTACTCCCTGTTTACCCATGACTTCGCGGCCACGTACACCTCCAACTCAATCATCAAGTTCGCAGACGACACAACAATAGTAGTCCTGATTACCAACAATGACAAGACAGCCTACAGGGAGGAGGTGAGGGCCCTGGCAGAGTGGTGCCAGGAAAATAACCTCTCCCTCAACGTCAACAAAAGGAGCGGATCGTGAACTTCAGGAAACCGATAGCACACCCCATCCACATCGACGAACTGCAGTGGAGGTGAAGAGCTTAAGTTCAGAGTACACATCACTGACAATCTGAAATGGTCCACCCACACAGACAGTGTGGTGAAGGCGTAAAAGCGCCTCTTCAACTTCGGGAGGCTGAAGAAATTCAGCTTGGCTCCTAAGACCCTCACAAACTTTTACAGATGCACAATTGAAAGCATCCTGTTGGGCTGCATCAGCGCCTGGTATGGCAACTGCACCGCTCGCAACCGCAGGGCTCTCCAGAGGGTTGCGGACCAAACGCATCACCGGAGGCACACTGCCTGCCCTCCAGGGCACCTACAGCACCCGGTCAGAGGAAGGCCAAAAAGATCAAGTACATCAACCACCCGAGAGACAGCCTGTTCCCCCCACTATTATCCAGAAGGCGAGGTCAGTACAGGTGCGTCAAAGCTGGGACAGAGACTGAAAAACATCTATTTCAAGGCCATCAGACTGTTAAATAGCAATCACTAGCCGGCTACCACCCGTTTACTCACCCCTACACCTTAGAGGCTGCTGCTCTATGCACATAGAATCACTGGTCACTTTAATAATGTTTACATACTGCTTTACTTATTTCATTTGTATATAGTGTATTTTAGTGAATTGACATTGCTCATCCTAATATTTATATATTTCTTAATTCCATTTGTACTTTTAGATGTGTGTATTGTTAGATACTACTGCACCCGTAATAAGATCTGCTAAATATCTGTATGTGACCAATCAAATTTGGAGGAATAATGGTCTGGGGCTGTTTTTCCATGGTTCGGGCTAGGCCCCTTTAGTTCCAGTGAAGGGAAATCTTAACGCTACAGCATACAATGACATTGTAAATGATTCTGTGCTTCCAACTTTGTGGCAACAGTTTGGAAAAAGGCCCTTTCCTATTTATGCATGACGGGCTTTGTGCCCCTGTGCACAAAGCGATGTCCATACAGAAATGGTTTGTCGAGATTAGTGTGGAAGAATGTGACTGGCCTGCAGAGCCCAGACCTCAACCCCATCGAGCACCGACTGCGAGTCAGGCCTAAATCGCCCAATATCAGTGCCCGACCTAGAAGCAAGTCCCTGCAGCAATGTTCCAACATCTAGTGGAAAGCATTCACAGAAGAGTAGAGGCTGTTATAGTAGCAAAGGGGGGGGATGGGAGTAACTCCATATTAATGCCGATAATTTTGAAATGAGAAGTTCGACGAGCAGGTGTTCACATACTTTTGGTAATGTAGATTATATAGAAAGCATTCACCATGTCAAAGTGGTATTGTTTTTCGAAATGTTCAGACTATAATAAAAAATGTAAAGCTGAAATGTCTTCAGTCAATAAGTATTCAACCACTTTTATGGCAAGCCTAAATAAGTACAGGAGTAAAAACATACTAAGTCAAATTGCATGGACTCATTATGTGTGCAATACTTTTTCTGAATGACTACATCCATCTCTGTACCCCACACATACAGATACTTGTAAGGTCCCTCAGTCTAACAGATCATTTTAAACACAGATTCAACTACAAAGACCAGGGAAGTTTTCCAAAACCTCAAAGGGCACATATTTGTTTTAAAAAAAAGCTGACAATGAATATCCCTTTGAGCTTGATGAAGTTATTAATTGCACTTTTGATGGTGTATCAATACACAGTCTCTACGAAAATACAGGTGTCCTTCCTAATTCAGTTGCCAGAGAGGAAGGAAACCACTCAGGTCTGTCAACATGAAGGCCAATGGTGACTTTAAAAACATTTCCAGAGTTTAACCTGTTTGGGCTGCAAGGGGCAGTATTGAGGAGCCAGATAAAAGGTGCCCATTTCAAACGGCCTCGTACTCAATTCTTGCTCGTACAATATGCATATTATTATTACTATTGGATAGAAAACACTATCTAGTTTCTAAAACCGTTTGAATTATTTCTCTGAGTGAAACAGAACTCATTCTGCAGCACACTTCCTGACCAGGAAGTGGAAAGTCTGAAATCGAGGCTCTGTTCTTCTTCCTGCCTATAAATGGGCACGAGACCTATTAGTATACATGCACGTCATACACCTTCCCCTGGGTGTCAAGAGGCTGTGAGAGAAGAAATGAGGTGATTATCTTGGTCTGAGATGGAACACATCTTGGAATGACGTGTCCCCCATTTTCGGTACTCTGAAGAGCGCGAGGTGGACAGTGGGATTGCCTTTTGTTTAGCTGCCGTTATAGGCGACTACTATCTCCGGCTTTGATTTTATTTGATACATGTCATCATATCATCGTAAAGTATGTTTTTTCAATATAGTTTCATCAGATTATTGAAAAATCTTCGGGAGTTTTGCCGTGTTCCGTTCTCTTCCGTTTGTTGACATGGAGAGCGTCGTGCCACTAGGCTAGTGTGCTTGCTAAATGAAGAGGGAAAGTTGCCGTTCTAAATCCAAACAACGATTGTTCTGGACAAAGGACACTGTGTCCAACATTCTGATGGAAGATCAGCAAAAGTAAGAAACATTTTATGATGCTCTTTCATATATGTCGTAGTCGTCGGCGCCCAAGTGTTTCTGGCTATTGTGGTAAGCTAATATAACGCTACATTTTGTTTTCGCTGTAAAACACTTAATAAATCGGAAATATTGGCTGGAATCACAAGATGCCTGTCTTTCATTTGCTGTACACTATGTATTTTTCAGAAATGTTTTATGATGAGTAATTAGGTATTTGACGTTGGTGCCTGTAATTATTATGGCTGCTTTCAGTGCAATTTCTGATTGTAGCTGCAATGTAAACTATGATTTATACCTGAAATATGCACATTTTTCTAACAAAACACATGCTATACAATAAATATGTTATCAAACTGTCATCTGATGAAGTTGTTTCTTGGTTAGTGGCTATTTATATCTTTATTTGGTCGAATTTGTGATAGCTACTGATGGAGTAAAAAACTGGTGGAGTAAAAAAAGTGGTGTCTTTTGCTAACGTGGTTAGCTAATAGATTTACATAGTGTCTTCCCTGTAAAACATTTTAAAAAATCGGACATGTTGGCTGGATTCACAAGATGTGTACCTTTCATATGCTGTATTGGACTTGTTAATGTGTGAAAGTTAAATATTTAAAAAAAATATCTTTTGAATTTCGCGCCCTGCACTTGAAGTGGCTGTTGTCATAAGTGTACCGGCGTCGGGCTGCAGCCATAAGACGTTAATGGCTGTGATAGGTGAAAACTGAGGATGGAACAACATTGCAGTTACTCCACAATACTAACCTAATTGACAAAGTGAAAAGAAAGAAACCTGTACAGATTACAAATATTCCAAAACATGCATCCTGTTTGCAACAAGGCACAAAAATATTACTTAAAAAATGCCCTGAATAAAGTGCTATGTTTGGGGAAAATCCAATACAAAAAACATTAATGAGTACCACTCTCCATATTTTCAAGCATAGTGGTGGCTGCATCATGTTATTGGTATGCTTGTTATCATGAAGGACTGGGGAGGTTTTTCCCCCAGATAGAAAAGAAAACTGAAGGGAGCTAAGCACAGGCAAAATCCTAGTGGAAACCCTGGTTTAGTCTGCTGTCCATCAAACACTGGGGGATGAAATCACCTTTCAACAGGACAATAACCTAAAACACAAGGTCATATCTACATGAGTTGCTTACCAAGAAAGCATTGAATGTTCTTGAGTGGCCGAGTTAGTTTTAAATTAAATCTACTTGGAAATGACGATCTGATCCACGCCCCTACCTTCTTATTAAAAGTTATTTCCTTTAATTTCCTCTTATTAACTAACTCAGTAAAATCTTTTAAATTGCTGCATGTGCATTTATATTTTTGTTCAGTGTAAATACACTTCCCAACAGAAAAGGTGTGTACAGCAGTAATTATATAGGATGGGCCATGACTACAATACAGTACAGACATATGAAGTGGGTGAAATGGTATGGAAACGTTATTCAAGTGGCCAGTGTTCAATGGCTATGTATTCTACTGCTCAAACGTTTTAGAACACCTACTCATGCAAGAGTTTTTCTTTATTTTTTACTATTTTCTACATTGTATAATAATAGTGAAGAAATCAAACTATGAAATAACACATTTGGAATCATGAAGTAACCAAAACAAGTGTGAAACAAATACTTCAAAGTAGCCACCCTTTGCCTTGATGACAGCTCTGCACACTCGTGGCATTCTCTCAACCAGCTTCAGGAGGAATGCTTTTCCAACAGTCTTGAAGGAGTTCCCACATATGCTGAGCACTTGTTGGCTGCTTTTCCTTAAGTCTGTGGTCCGACTCATTCCAAACCATCTCAATTGGGTTGAGGTCGGCTGATTGTGGAGGCCAGGTCATCTGATGCAGCACTCCATCACTCTCCTTATTGGTCAAATAGCCCTTACACAGCCTGGAGGTGTGCTGGTCATTGTCCTGTTGAAAAACAAATGACAGTCCCACTAAGCCCACACCAGATGGGATGACGTATTGTTGCAGAATGCTGTGTTAGCCATGCTGGTTAAGTGTGTCTTGAATTCTAAATAAATCACAGACAGTGTCACCAGCATAGCACCCCCACCACCTCCATGCTTTACAGTGGGAAATACACATGCTGAGATCATCCGTTCACCCACACCGCGTCTCACAAAGACAGTCTCCTCTGAACAGTTGATGTTGAGATGTGTCTGTTAATGATCTCTGAAGCATTTATGTGGGCTGCAATTTCTGATGCTGGTAACTATAATGAAAATATCCTCTGCAGCAGAGGTAACTCTGGGTCTTCCATTCCTGTGGCAGTCCTCATGAGAGCCAAATGCATCATAACGCTTGATGGTTTTTGGGACTGTACTTGAAGAAACTTTCAAAGTTCTTAATTTTACATATTGACTGACCTTCAAGGTCTTAAAGTAATGGACTGTTGTTTCTCTTTGCTTATTTGAACTGTTCTTCCCATAATACGGACTTGGTCTTTTACCGAATAGGGATATCTTCTGTATACCCCTCCTACATTGTCACAACACAACTGATTGGCTCAAACGCATCAAACCCACAAATGAACTTTTAACAAGGCACACCTGTTAATTGAAATGTGTTTCAGGTGACTACTTCATAAAGCTGGTTGAGAGAAAGCTTTGCACACTCTTGGCAGTCATCAAGGCAAAGGGTGGCTATTTGAAGAATCTCAAATATATAAAAATAAATATATAACACTTTTTTGGTTACTACATGATTACATGTGTTATTTCATCGTTTTGACATTATCATATTATTCTACAATGTAGAAAATCGTAAAAACAAAGAAAAACCCTTGAATCAGTAGGTGTTTTAAAACGTTTGATCGGTACCTGTTGTCCAGACCCTTGGCAGTCTCCATGGGGGTGCCACAGTGTTCAATTCTCGGGCCGACTCTCTTCTCTGTATACATCAATGATGTCGCGCTTGCTGCTGGTGATTCTCTGATCCACCTGTACGCAGACACCATTCTGTATACTTCTTGCCCTTCTTTGTACACTTAACTAACCTCCAGACGAGGTTCAACGCCATACAACTCTCCTTCCGTGGCCTCCAACTGCTCTTAAATGCAAGTAAAACTAAATGCATACTCTTCAACCAATCGCTGCCCCCACCTGCCCGCCCGTCCAGCATCACTACTCTAGACGGTTCTGACTTAGAATATGTGGACAACTACAAATACCTAGGTGTCTGTTTAGACTGTAAACTCTCCTTCCAGACTCACATTAAGCATCTCCAATCCAAAATTACATCTAGAATCAGCTTCCTATTTCGCAACAAAGCATCCTTCACTCATGCTGCCAAACATACCCTCGTATAACTGACCATCCTACCGATCCTCGATTTCGGCGATGTCATTTACAAAATAGCCTCCAACACTCTACTCACCAAACTGGATGCAGTCTATCACAGTGCCATCCGTTTTGTCACCAAAGCCCCATATACTACCCACCACTGCGACCTGTACGCTCTCGTTGGCTGGCCCTCGCTTCATACTTGTCGCCAAACCCACTGGCCCCAGGTCATCTACAAGTCTTTGCTAGGTAAAGCTCCGCCTTCTCAGCTCACTGGTCACCATAGCAACACCCTCCCTTAGCACGCGCTCCAGCAGGTATATTTCACTGGTCACCCCCAAAGCCAATTCCTCCTTTGGCCACCTTTCCTTCCAGTTTTTCTGTTGCCAATGACTGGAACGAACTGCAAAAAAAAGAAATCCCTGAAGCTGGCGACTCATAACTCCCTCACTAACTTTAAGCACCAGTTGCCAGAGCAGCTCACAGATCACTGCACATAGCCCATCTGTAAGTAGCCCATCCAACTACCTCATCCCACACTGTATTTATTCATCTTGCTCCTTTGCACCCCAGTATCTCTATTTGCACATTCATCTTTTGCACATCTATCACTCCAGTGTTTAATTGCTATATTGTAGTTACATTGCCACCATGGCCTATTTATTGCCTTACCTCCCTTATCTTACCTCATTTGCACACACTTTATATTGACTTTTTCTACTGTATGTTTGTTTATTCCATGTGTAACTGTTGTTGTGTGTCAAACTGCTTTGCTTGATCTTGGCCAGGTCGCAGTTGTAAATGAGAACTTGTTCTCAACTAGCCTACCTGGTTAAATAAAGGTGATATAAAAAAAAGTGTACATAGCAGGGTTTTTTTCTGGATCAAAATGGGGCTTAGGTGGTGGGTGTGGTGTGATGGAAAAACATTCAGTTTAAACTGAAGATGACTAAAACCAGATATTCACTATGTAGAAAAGATAATGGACCTATATATTTTGAAATAAGATCTTTGATAGCTAACCATATGCATTTAGGAGTATTTTTTGTCATGGCATGTGGCCCCCATTGATTTCATTGTAATGTTTGAGTCACTCAAATAGCATGGCATAAGCCATGGCAAAATGTGTAGAATTGCAGGAAACTTGCTTTAAAACAGAAACTTTGTCACTGTGGCCAACAGGAGGGCCTCAAATGTTTGGTCGGCGACTGCACCATTGGCCACGTTCCCGCCACACCCAACACCTATGCCCCATTTTGATCCAGAAAAAAAAAACCTGCCATTGAACACTGGTCACTTTAATAATGTTTCCATACGGTTTTACACACTTTATATGTATATACTGTATTCTAGTCATGGCTCATCCTATATAGCTACTGCTGTATACACCTTTTCTAGTCACACACACACCATTTTACACTGAGTGTACAAAACATAAACATGCTCTTTCCATGACATAGCTTTCACCTGGTCAGTCGATATGATCCCTTATTGAGGTCACTTTAATCCACTTTAAAATCAGTGTAGACAAAAGGGAGAAGAGGTTAAATAATTACTTTTAAGCCTTGAGATAATTGATACATGGATTGATTGTGTGTGTGCGCGCCATTCAGAGGGTGAATGGGAAAGACAATATTTACGATCCTTTGAATGGGGTACAGTAGTTTGAATGGGGTACAAAGCTACTTGTATACATTCCAGACACTAACATTCTGATATTTCATAATTTATATTTCTGGGATTATTGTTTTGCTAGGTATTGGAGCTAGAAGCACAAGCATTTCGCTGCACCTGCGATAACATTTGCAAATCTCTGTACGCAACCAACTAACTTTGATTTGACACAAGGATCATTCCAAGATTGAGTTTTGCATAAGTGATCATAATAGCAAATAAATTATGGGTGACACTTTAAATCATGCTGCATTCTTCATTTATAAAAGGCTTATTTTCCCCCTACATTCCATATGCAAGGTTTTCTTATGAAAAAGACAATTCAGACCATGGCCCAAATTTCTCAAACAGGCCTATATCTATAGGCCTAGTAACCTATTACAAGAGTTGATGGACCAGATGTGCCATTTCTTACCAGAATGCCATTTCTATGATAATTTCATAAATGAGGGCCATTGGTTATTATGAGTGAGCGAGAGCCATAGTCATTCAAACATGAGAAAGGCAGAGTGGGTTGTTGGAAGTGAAAAGTGGCGTAATTTGTGGCCAATGCTTTTGCTCACAATTTAAAATGTTTCCTGTTGTGTGCCCTGATGAACAACACCCACATGAGCATGTAGGTACACACATGGCAGGCTTTTCTGGTGACATTGGGGTCATACTTGCAAACAATTTATATTTAAAACATGAGCATCAGCCAATTAACATTTACTTGGACGTGACAGCATGCTAAACTGTAGCTGGTCCCATCAGATAAAATGGCGCATGTTAGCCATAAGCTAACATCACCAGGTGGCAGTGATTATATCCTGGAATAAGTTAATCAGCCAATTAAAAATCATTGCAGTAGTTGGACGTGTTCCAACACTTTATCATGGAAGCGTCCTTAACATACGTCAGCTCAACAGCATGTTCTGATCATCAAAGCAACTATCACATGTATTTGACTGACAGGTCAAATGACTTTACTTGTAAAGTTCGTAATCCATGTATTTGTTGCAGATTGTGGCAAGGGTTTGAATCTCACATGAGGTTTTCCCGCACTTTGAAATTTAGATTTACATGTATTGTGTTAATGGGTTGAAAAAGATCATAACCTTAATTTTGGAGCTGTAGGTTAAGAATACATTTAATAAGGAGAAACCTCTAAGCCTTACACAGAAACATACTGCTAGGCTATATTCAGTGGTGTAAAGTAAAAATACTTTAAAGTACTAATCTGTACTTTACATTTTTAACAACTTTTACTTCACTACATTCCTAAAGAAAATGTACTTTTTACTCCATACATTTTCCCCGACACCCAAAAGTACTCGTTACATTTTGAATGCTTAACAGGACAGAACGGTCAAATTTGCACACTTATCAAGAGAACATCCCTGGTCATCCATATATCCTCTGGTCTGGCGGACTCACGAAACATAAATTCTTTGTTTGTAAATTATGTCTGAGTGTTGGAGTGGGACCCTGGCTATCCATGAAAAAATGTCATTGTGCAGTCTGGTTTGTTTAATAAGGATTTTTTTTTAAATATGAATACTTAGGTATATTTTTGCAACTACATTTACTTTTGATACTTAAGTATATTTAAAACCAAATACTTTTACTCAAGTAGTTTTTTACTGCGTGATTTTCACTTTTACTTGAGTAATTTTCTATTAAGGCATCTTTACTTTTACTCAAGTATGAGAATGTAGTACTTTTTCCACCACTGGCTATATTACATGGATGTGTACATCTAAATGTAGGCCTACATTGTTTTATAATGATCTGCTTTGTTACATATGCATTATAAAGTATACCTGTACATTGTGTTGAAATTGTATTTTATGTCTGAGAAATATAGCTAATATTCTACTCACTTTATATGTACATTCTGTATTCTCGACCTGGGTCATCCTATACAACTGCCACCTACTGGTTCCAGTCTGCCGTGAAGCGTTCATCCATGTATATGAGAAAGAGTCTAGCTACATTTTCAGATAAAAATAAAAAAGATTAAAAGTCTAATTGTCAAAGTCCTTTTCATTGCAAGTTAAAGTGTACCGTTAACTAGCGAACGTTAGCTTGCTGGCTCGCTACTAATATTATTTAAATCAGAAATCCATTTGCATTACTAGTTATAGCCTAATGTTAGCTAGCTAACATTGAACCTAGTTGGTAAGCTTTAGCTACCTGCAGATTCATATTACAGCTATGCCATCAAAAATCATAAAAATCTGTCATTCTGCCCCTGAGCGAGGCAGTTAACCCACTGCTCCCCGGGCGCCGAAGACATGGATGTCGATTAAGGCAGCCCACCACTCCTCTCTGATTCAGAGAGGGTTGGGTTAAATGCGGAAGATATATTTCACTTGTACAACTGACTAGGTATCCCCCTTTAAAAAATATCCCTCTAGTGGCTAGTATTGGAAGAAATGCCATTAGTTGGTGAATATAAAGTCTAAGATCTTTCATAGACTATATTCTGGAACAAATTCTTCATCAATCACAGCCGCATGGTGAGATTAGCATAGGGCTTATGTGTGCCATGTTATCTGATGGGACCAGATACAACCTCTGTCACGTGCAAGTAAATCTACGATTTTAACTGGAAAATAGGCATTTTGAGCTGTAGAATCTGTTCAAATGTAAATGGTTGCTTATGTTCGCAAGTATGGCCTCACAGTAGTCTTTGCACTGATGTGCGGTATTCTTGATGTTAAGAGTTCGCAAAAATGGCCCCTTTGGAACCAAAATGACTGACACCCCTATTGAGGGAGGCTCCACACTACAGCATGAGGCAGTGATTAGTGATCTCCTGATGAATCTCCCTGAATGAGGAATGGGAAAGAAATCAAGAAGTAGACAGAAAAAAAAGGCTGCTTTGAACTGACAAATACTGAAACATGGATCAATGACAATACAGACTAAGGTGTTAAGGACAAACATCAAGGCATACAGAATTATGTACTGTTTGAAGACTAAACATGGTCTGCGCTGCACCCTATAGCTGTGAACATGGCTGAATATGGACACATTCCAATCCCTCAAACGCGACAACATGCCTGAAGGGAAACGCTCAGACGGATATGGAGAGATTTCACAGGGAATACTCCATGTGGTGGGAGGATGGATTGCCGTAATCACTTATTTTTCAAGTTAACACTTGACAGTCTGCTTTATGACTAAGAGCCGGTGCAGAGCCGCACATGACTCATCGCAGACTTCACACTTACGTAGTGTTACCGCCAGAAGCCACGGGGGAAAATGTTATTTTTAATAGGCGAGACACTTTTCTTTACATACACAAGAGATGGCCTACTTCTGCCAGTCCGCTCGTTGTGATATGGTTCATCTTCTGCAGCGTGTCTGCAATAAAGTCTGCATCTCTCCCTCACGGAATATCACCTCTGTCTTACTTTCCCCTTTTTCTCAGTCCCTCTCAGAGTCTCCCCATCTCCAGAGTAGATTTTTTTTCCACAGTCTCGGTCTACTTGATCTTCTCTCGCAGTGCAGCACCTCTGCTATTCATTCACTCTCCCCTCAGTATTATTATATGGCTCTCACACAGCATGCCTACATCCCCTTCTGAATTGTGAACATGCACACTCCCCATCATGGCTTGAAATGGGGTAAACTTAGCTGGAGCGAGTTACCACCATTGCTAATCCATAAGAGGGAGTGAAAGTTGGAAGGGCCTCATGCACTTTCTTGTTTCTCTTCTACATTTGCCGGTGAATGCAGTGTTATTGCTACAGACAATTTGGAGCAACGATTTTAACTGGAAAATAGGCATTTTGAGCTGTAGAATCTGTTCAAATGTAAATGGTTGCTTATGTTCGCAAGTATGGCCTCACAGTTGTCTTTGCACTGATGTGCGGTATTCTTGATGTTAAGAGTTCACAGAAATGGCCCCATTGGAACCCAGCGCATTCGGAAAGTATTCAGACCCATTCCCTTTTTCCACATTATATTACATTCTAAAATAGATACATTCCGCCCTTTAATTAATTGTTACTTTTATTTCTTATTCTTATCTGTATTATTTTTTTAAACTGCATTGTTGGTTAGGGGCTCGTAAGTAAGCATTTCACTGTTTTATTCGGCACATTAACTAATAAAATTTGATTTGAAAAGGTTCTTTATTTTTTACTATTTTCTACATTGCAGAATAGTGAAGACATCCAAATTATGAAACAAAATTCACTACCGTTCAAAAGTTTGGGGTCACTTAGAAATGTCCTTGTTCTTGAAACAAAAGCAAATTTGTTCATTAAAACAACATCAAATTGATGAGAAATACAGTGTAGACATTGTAAATGTTGTAAATTACTATTGTACCTGGATCATCGCAACTAGCTAGCTGCTACCGAGTGGCAAACGCCCTTGTCTCGAAGCTAGCACCAGTTAGCCTCGAGACAGGCGCATCTCCCGGCTAGCAAACGAAATTACTCCAGCTACAAAACCTCTTTTGCCAATTGGCCTGGACCTTTTGTCGACACGGTGCACTGTCGCTCCATCACGACTGGTCTGCCAACGCAATTCCGTCCGATGTGCCCTCAACCGGCCTTTGTCAGACGGTGAAGACGCTTCTGCTAGCCCCATCCTGCTAACTTTATGAACGTTGTGTCTCCCGCTTGCTAGCGTAGTATCGAATTCCCTGCTGCATCTATTGTTGTTCACTGGACCCTATGATCACCTGGCTACATAGCGGATGCCTGCTGGACTGTTCATTAATCACGGTACTCCATTTTGTTTATCTGTCGGCCGCAGCCTTGAACTCAGGCCCTGTGTGTAGTTAACTGACCCTCTCTGCCCATTCATCAACATTTTACCTGTTGTTGCCTTAGCAGATTAGCTGTTGCGGTGTTACCCGTTGTTGATTGGGAGAGCTAGCTAAGACTACAACTATGATTGCTTTATGTCTCTCTAATGTCAATATACCTTGTACACTGTTTAGGGTAGTTATTGTTTCATTTTACTGCGGAGCCCCTACCCCCACTCAACATGCCTCAGATACTTATTTTGCCCCACCTCCCACATAACTAGTGACTCCAGAGATGCAACCTCTTATCGTCACTCAATGCCTAGGTTTACCTCCAATGTATTTTATTCTATGTCCCCAACGCACTAGACGACCAGTTTTGATAGCATTTAGCGGTACCCTCATCCTACTCCTCCTCTGTTCCTCGGGTGATGTAGAGGTTAACCCAAGCCCTGTGTGTCCCCTGGCGCTCTCATTTGTTGACTTCTGTAACCGTAAAAGCCTTGGTTTCATGCATGTTTACATCAGAAGCCTCCTCCCTAAGTTTGTTTTACTCACTGCTTTAGCACACTACGCAAACCCTGATGTCCTTGCCGCGTCAATCCTGGCTTAGGAAGACAATGAAAAATTCTGAGATTTCCAAACAACATTTTCCGTCAAGATAAATCTGCCAAAAGGGGGAGGAGTTGCAATCTACTGCAAAGATAGCCTGCAAAGTTCTGTCAAACTTTCCCGGTCTATGCCCAAACAATTCAAGCTTCTAATATTTTTTTTTTATCTCTCCAGAAATAAGTCTCTCACTGTTGCCCCCTGTTATAGACCCCCCTCAGCTCCCAGCTGTGCCCTGGACACCATATGTGAATTGATTGCCCCCCAACTATCTTCAGAGTTTGTTCTGTTAGGTGGCCTAAACTGGGATATGCTTAACACCCCGGCCATCCTACAATCTAAGCTAGATGCCCTCAATCTCAGAAATTATCAAGGAACCCATTAGGTAGAACCCTAAATCCGTAAACATGGGCACCCTCATAGATACTATCCTGACCAACTTGCCCTCCTAATACACCTCTGCTGTTTTCAGTCAGGATCTCAGCGATCACTGCCTCATTGCCTGCATCCGTTATGGGTCCGCGGTCAAAAGACCACCCCTCATCACTGTCAAACGCTACCCAAAACACTTCAGCGATCAGACCTTTCTAATCGACCTGGCCCAGGTATCCTGGAAGGACATTGACCTCATCCCATCAGTAGATGATGCCTGGCTATTCTTTAAAAGTGCCTTCCTCACCATCTTAAATAAGTATGCCCCATTCAAAAAGTGTAGAACTAAGACCTGACTGCCCTCGACCGGCACAAAAACATCCTGTGGCATACTGCATTAGCATCGAATGGTCCCAAAGAATATGCAACTTTTCAGGAAAGTCAGGAACCAATACACAGTCAGTTAGGAAAGTTAAGGCTAGCTTTATCAAACAGAAATTTGCATCCTGTAGCTCTGACTCCGAGCTGGTCACGGGTGCACCCAAGCCACGCTCAAGGTACTAAACGATATCATAACCGCTATCGATAAAACACAGTACTGTGCAGCCGTATTCATCGACCTGGCCAAGGCTTTCGACTCTGTCAATCACCGTATTCTTATTGGCAGACTAAACAGCCTTGGTTTCTCAAATGACTGCCTCGCCTGGTTCACCAACTACTTCTCAGATAGAGTTCCGTGTGTCAAATCGGAGATCTTGTTGTCCGGACCTCTAGCAGTCTATGGGGGTACCACAGGGTTCAATTCTCGGGCCGACTCTTCTCTGTCTGGGTGTGTGTTTGTGTGTAATATATATAAATAAATGATGTCGCTCTTGCTGCGGATGATTCTCTGATCCACCTCTATGCAGACGACACCATTCTGTATACATTTGGCCCGTCTTTGGACACTTAAACCTCCAAACGAGCTTCAATGCCATACAACACTCCTTCCATGGCCACCAACTGCTCTTAAAATGCTCGTAAAACTAAATGCATGCTCTTCAACCGATCGCTGCCCGCACCCGCCTGCCCGACTAGCATCTCTACTCTAGACGGTTCTGACTTAAAATATGTGGACAACTACAAATACCTAGGTGTCTGTTTAGACTGTAAACTCTCCTTCCAGACTCACATTAAGCATCTCCAATCCAAAATTAAATCTAGAATCGGCTTCCTATATTGCAACAAAGCCTCCTTCACTCACACTGCAAAACATACCCTCGTAAAACTGACTATCCTACCGATCCTCGACTTCGGCGATGTCATTTACAAAATAGCCTCCAACACTACTCAGCACACTGGATGCAGTCTACAATAGTGCCATCCGTTTAGTCTCCAGAGCCCCATATACTACCCACCACTGCGACCTGTATGCTGTTGTCGGCTGGCCCTCGCTACATATTCGTCTTCAGACCCACTGGCTCCAGGTCATCTATAAATCTTTGCTAGGTAAAGCTCCGCCTTAACGCAGCTTACTGGTCACCATAAAACACCCACCTGTAGCACACGCTCCAGCGGGTATCTCTCACTGGACCCGTGTGGCTCAGCTGGTAGAGCATGGCGCTTGCAACGCCAGGGTTGTGGGTTCATTCCCCACGGGGGGACCAGGATGAATATGTATGAACATTCCAATTTGTAAGTCGCTCTGGATAAGAGCGTCTGCTAAATGACTTAAATGTAAATGTCACTGGTCATCCCCAAAGCCAACACCGCCTTTGGCCGCCTTTCCTTACAGTTCTCTACTGCCAATGACTGGAACGAATTGCAAAAAATATATATATAATAAATCGCTGAAGTTGGAATCTTATATCTCCCTTACTAACTTTAAGCATCAGCTATCTGAGCAGCTTACCCATCACTGCAGCTGTACATAGCCCATCTGTAAAAAGGCCCATCCAACTACCTACCTCATCCCAATATTGTTTTTATTTACTTTACACACCAGTATTTCTACTTGCACATCATCATCTGCACATCTATCACTCCAGTGTTCATTTGCTCAATTGTAATGACTTCACTACTATGGCCTATTTATTGCCTTAGCTCCTTACTCCTCACTCCACTGTATATAGATTTTTCATTTTTTCTATAGTGTTACTGACTGGACTTGTTTATCCCATGTGTAACTCTGTTGTTTTTTGTTGCACTGCTTTGCTTTACCTTGGCCAGGTCACAGTTGTGAATGAGAACTTGTTCTCAACTGGCGTACCTGGTTAAATAAAATTTAAAAAAGGCCGATTTTTTATGAAATATCTACATTAGGCGTACAGAGGCCCATTATCAGCAATCATCACGCTTGTGTTCCAATGGCGCGTTGTGTTAGCTAACCCAAGTATATCATTTTAAAAGGCTAATTGCTCATTAGAAAACCCTTTTGCAATTGTGTTAGCACAGTTAAAAACTGTTGTTCTGATTAAAGAAGCAATAAAACTGGCCTTCTTTAGACTAGTTCAGTATCTGGAGCATCAGCAAATGTGGGTTCGATTTCTGGATCAAAATGGCAAAAAACAAAGTGCTTTCTTCTGAAAGTCGTCAGTCTCTATTCTTGTTCTGAGAAATGAAGGCCATTCCATGCGAGAAATTGTCAAGAAACTGCAGATCTCGTACAATGCTGTGTACTATTATCACCACCTTCACAGAACAGCGCAAACTGGCTCTAACCAGGATAGAAAGAGTGGGAGGCCCCGGTGCACAACTGAGCAAGAGGACAACTACATTAGAGTGTCTAGTTCGAGAAACAGACACCTCAAGTCCTTAACTAGCAGCTCATTAAATAGTAACCGCAAAACACCAGTCTCAACGTCAACAGTGAAGAGGCGACTGCGGGATGCTGGCCTTCTAGGCAGATCCTCTGTCCAGTGTCTCTTCTTTTGCCCATCTTAATCTTTTTATTGGCCAATCTGAGATTTGGCTTTCTCTTTGCAACTCTGTTTAGAAGGCCAGTATCCTGGAGTCAAACTGCAGTGGCCAAAACAAGTTTGTGCTCTTGTATTGTGCCTGGCGTACCATACACAAGCTCCACCAGAGTCTGGACCTTCACTTTACCCCCGACTGGTCCTTCGGCCTCATCAAGCAGAACGATGCTGAATGGGTGTAGTAGACAAAGAAGCACTCTCCAGTAGGTGTACCTGTAAAGATTTTCTTCCAGGGGTGAAGGAGAGGACCAAAGTGCAGCGCGGCTAGTGTTAAACATGTTTAATACCAGAACAAGTGAAACACTACAAACAACATACAAAATAACAAATGTGCAAAACCGATACAGACCTATCTGGTGCAGAACACAAACACAGAGACAGGTAACAAACACCCACAAAATCCCAACACAAAACAAGCCTCCTATATATGAGTCTCAATCAGAGACAACGACTACCATCTGTTTCTGATTGAGAACCCACACTAGGCTGACATAGAAACAGACAAACTAGACACACAACATAGAATTCCCACCCAGCTCACATCCTGACCAACACATACAAAACAGGTCAGGAACGTGACAGTACCATAATATTCAAAGGCCATTTTCTCAAAAGTGAGTTTACAAGTTGATCAACTTTCAAAGCAGATTTACTTCCTCATTGTTCCTCAAAAACGCAGTGCATGATATACTATTTTGTAGCTCTGAGCCTGTACTTTTATCCAAAGTAAAAAACACAATTTCAAATTTTGCTACATACTTTAAGACCGATTTTAGCCGGTCATTCACATTTGAGATTCTTCAAAGTAGCCACCCTTCACCTTGCTGACAGCTTCGCACACTCTTGGCATACTCTCAACCAGTTTCATGAGGTAGTAACCTGGAATGCATTTAAATTAACAGGTGTGCCTTGTTAAAAGTTAAAAAGTGTATTTGAGCTAATCAGTTGTGTTGTGACAAGGTAGGGGCGGTATACAGAAGACGGTATTTTACCAAATAGGGCTAAGTCTATATTATGGCAAGAACCGCTCAAAATAAGCAAAGAAACGACAGACAATTACTTTAAGACATGAAGGTCAGTCAAGGCGGAACATTTACATTACATTTAAGTCATTTAGCAGACGCTCTTATCCAGAGCGACTTACAAATTGGGAACATTTCAAGAACTTTGAACGTTTATTTTTACATTGCAGAATAGTGAAGACATCAAAACTATGAAATAACACATATGGAACCATGTAGTAACCCCCCCAAAAAGTGTTTAAAATCTAAAAATATTTTCGATTTCAGATTCTTCAAAATAGCCACCCTTTGCCTTGATGACAGCTTTGTACACGCTTGGCATTCCCCTAACAAGCTTCATGAGGTAGTCACCTGGAATGCATTTCAATTAACAGGTGCGCCTTGTTAATTTGTCAAATTTCTTTCCTTCTTAATGCGTTTGAGACAATCAGTTGTGTTGTGACAAGGTACGGGGGTATACAGATAGAAGACCAAGTCCATATTATGGCAATTACAGCTCAAATAAGCAAAGAGAAACGACAGTCCATCATTACTTTAAGACATGAAGGTCAGTCTATACGGAAAATTAAGAACTTTGAACGTTTCTTCAAGTACAGTTGCAAAAAAACATCAAGCGCTATGATGAAACTGGCTCACAAGAACCGCCACAGGAAGGAAAGACCCAGAGATAACTAATGAACTTATCCTCTGCAACAGAGCTATCTGCACCTCAGATTGCAGCCCAAATAAATGTTTCAGAGTTCAAGTAACAGACACATCAAATGTTCAGAGGAGACTGCGTGAATCAGGCCTTCATGGTCGAATTGCTGTAAAGAAACCACTACTAAAATGACACCAATAAGAGACTTGCTTGGGCCAAACACCACGAGCAATGGACATTAAACCGGTGGAAATCTGTCCTTTTGTCTGAGTCCAAATGTTTGATACGCAGAGTAGGTGAACGGATGGTCTCTGCATGTGTGGTTTAGGGTTGCAAAGGGTCGGAAACTTTCCGGTAAATTTCCAGACTTTCTCCGAATATTTCTCATGGGAAGTTAAGCCCTGGAATTTTGGAAACTTTGCTTAAATACATTTTTAAAAAGTTAGCGTATAACAGTGAACCTTTTTTGTGGGATACACAAGGCAATTCTTGGTCTTGTGGCATATTTTGGTTAAACTGTCCCCAATTCAATGGAATTGCAATGCACAGTGTATTCTTCCATCACATGTACAGCTGATACTCAAGATCTTGCACACTAATGAGAAGCTATTGAGCCCACACTACTACACTGGACTATGCACATTTGCATATTTGTGGCCTGCTGGTCATTTTGCAGGGCTCTGACAGTGCACCTCCTTGCACAAAGGCGGAGGTAGCGGTACTGCTGCTGGGTTGTTGCCCTCCTACGGCCTCCTCCACGTCTCCTGATGTACTGGCCTGTCTCCTGGTAGCGCCTGCATGCTCTGGACACTACGCTGACACACAGAAAACCTTCTTGCCACAGCTCGCATTGATGTGCCATCCTGGATGAGCTGCACTACCTGAGCCACTTGTGTGGGTTGTAGACTCCGTCTCATGCTACCACTAGAGTGAAAGCACCGCCAGCAATCAAAAGTGACCAAAAGATCAGCCAGGAAGCATAGGAACTGAGAAGTGGTCTGTGGTCACCACCTGCAGAACCACTCCTTTATTGGGGGTGTCTTGCTAATTGCCTATAATTTCCACCTTTTGTCTATTCCATTTGCACAACAGCATGTGAAATTTATTGTCAATCAGTGTTGCTTCCTAAGTGGACAGTTTGATTTCACAGAAGTGTGATTGACTTGGAGTTACATTGTGTTGTTTAAGTGTTCCCTTTATTTTTTTTAGCAGTATATATATATATATCATATATATATATATATATATATATATATATATATCATATATATATATATATATATATATATATACACACACACACACACACACATTTATTTTTTTAACCGTTCTTTTCCTAATCTTTACAGGAAAACGCCACGGGCACTATCTGATGTGTGGAGACATTTCACTGCAGCTAATGTAGAAGGAAAAGCTGTGTACATTTGCAAATACTGTGCAAAATCACATGTGAAGAATGCAACAAAGATGCAGAATCACCTGGCCAAGTGCAAAAAGTTCTCTCAGCGCTCACAACCGCAACTTCTATTCGAGGTGAAAATTATGAATCAGACACCTTATCGATAGCAACAGCTCATGGTCCTCCTGGAATCAGAAGCTTTTTTGACTCAATGGAGGAACGTAGTCAGAGAAATGCTGATGAATGTCTGGTTCACCTCTGATGCTCACAGGCAATGTGCATTGGAAGAGATTTCTGAATGTTCTTCTCCCAGCATACACCTTTCCAACCAAACATGCTATATTTACTAATTTGCTGGATGCAGAGTTTAACAGAGTTCAAGTGAAGGTCAAGAAAATCAGAGAGAAAGCAGACTGTATTGCAATAATCTCTGATGGGTGGTTGAATGTTCGTGGACAAGGAATAATAGACATCTCCACCTATCAACCAGTATTCTACAAGGGACAGACACACCGGTCTCTACATTGCAGCTGAGCTGAAGGCAGTCAATGACCTTGGCCCACAGAAGGTATTTCCACTGGTGACAGACAATGCTGTGAACTTGAAGGCTGCTTGGTCTACACCCATTGGCTGTGCTGCTCATGCATTGAATCTGTTCCTCAAAGACATCATGGCACTGAAAACAATGGATGTACTCTACAAGAGAGCCAAGGAAATGGTTAGGTATGTGAAGGGTCATCAAGTTATAGCAGCAATCTACCTCACCAAGCAAAGTGAGAAGAATAAGAGCACCACATTGAAGCTGCCCAGCAACACCGTTGGGGTGGTGTTATCATCATGTTTGACAGTCTCCTGGAGGGGAAGGAGTCTCTCCAAGAAATGGCCATATCAGTCTGCCGATATCAACAGCCCCATCAAGAGGATCCTCCTGGATGATGTAGTTTGGGAGAGAGTAGTAAGCAGCCCGAAACCTATAGCAGTAGTCATTGCACAGATTGAGGGAGACAATGCCATCCTGTCTGATGTTCAGACTCTGCTTGCAGATGTAAGAGAAGAAATCCGTACTGCACTGCCCACTTCACTGTTGCTCCAAGCAGAGGAAACGGCAGTTTGAAATACATCAAAAAGCATATAGACCTCTGCCCGAAGCCCATACACGCCGCAGAGTACATATGTTGGACCCCAAGTATGCTGGCAAGAACATCTTGTCTGGTGCAGAGATCAACAAGGTCTATGGTGTCATCACTACTTTGTTTCGCCACCTTGGCCTGGATGAGGGTAAGATTCTTGGCAGTCTGGCAAAGTACACTTCCGAGCAAGGGCTTTGGGATGGAGATGCAATATGGCAGTCGTGCCAACATATCTCATCAGCCACATGGTGAAAGGGACTTCGTGGATCTGAGGCTCTTTCCCCTGTTGCCTCCAAATCCCACCAACATCAGCCGCCTCAGAGCGCAACTGGTCCTTGTTTGGGAACACACACCCCAAAGCACGCAACAGGCTGACCAATACAAGGGTTGAAAAACTGGTGGCCATCCAGCCAAATTTGAGGCTTTTTGAGCCTGACAATGAGTCATCCTCAACAAGGTTGGAAAGTGACAGTGAAGATGAGGCCTCAGAGTCTGATGTTCAAGAGGTGGACATTGAGGTGGTCCAGGGAGAAGACATGGAAGCCTGAGGGGAAGACAACCAAAGCTTTAGTTTCTAGACTATCATTTTACAGATCTTGAAAATGTTTTTGGGAGATGCGATGGATCATTGGGAATCATTCAATATTCCCTTTCTTTTGTTGTTCAGTGAAGTCATCCCATGTGAAGAGTCAACTCATTTAAAATTTGGAATTTAACTATTTTTTTTTCTATTGGAAGGATTTAATCATTTGCAATTGTCTACTTATGATAAGTAGAAAGGTTTATGTTTGTCTCCATATGATATGGTAAATACATGTAAATGTTTTTGCATTGGCTATATATATTCCCGTTAATTCCCACAGAAAGTTTCCACCTCTGAATATTCCCCAAAATGTGCAACCCTAGTGTGGTTCCCACCATGAAGCACGGAGGAGATGGTGTGATGGTGCATTGCTGGTGACACCGTCTGATTTATTTAGAATTCAAGGCACACTTAACCAGCATGGCTACCCCAGCATTCTGCAGTGATACGCCATCCCTTCTGGTTTGCGCTTAGTGGTACTATCATTTGTTTTTCAACAGGACAATGACCCAAGACAACTCCAGGCCGTGTAAGTGCTATTTGACCAAGAAGGAGAGCTGCATCAGATGACCTGGCCTCCACAAATCACCCGACCTCAACCCAATTGAGATGGTTTGGGATGAGTTGGACCGCAGCGAAGGAAAAGCAGCCAACAAGTGCTCAGCATATGTGGGAACTCCTTCAAGACTATTGGAAAAGCATTCCAGGTTAAGCTGGTTGAGAGAATGCCAAGAGTGTGTAAAACCGTCATCAAGGCAAAAGGGTGGCTACTTTAAAGAATCTAAAATATATGTTGACTTGTGTAACACTTTTGTTTATGACATGATTCAGTCGGTTATTTAGTAGTTTGTCTAAACTACTTTTCTACAATGTAGAAAATAAAGAAACACCCTTGAATGAGTAGGTGTCCCCAAACTTTTGACTGGTACTGTATGTAAATGTGATCTGTTTGTGATTTTTTTTTAAATGAACTGTTTTTGCTTTGTCATTATAGGGTATTGTGTGTAGATTTTTTAAATATTTTTTTGTCCACATCAATTTTAGAATAAGGCTGTAACGTAACAAATTGTGTCAAAAGTCAAGGGGTCTGAATACTTTCCAAAAGCACTGTACTTGCTTGAGATTCTGTGACCATGAGGTCTATTACACTATACAGCACTAGGTGCAATACATTGTTTCTTTAAGCAGTGAGAAACAGTATTTTCTTTAAGCCCTCAATTATTAATCAAGGCTGTTCTTTGTCGCAGACAGCATCATCCTGTGTTGCATAATGTAACATTATTCAAAAATGACTTGAATGGAAACGCTGCACACAACTTATTTTGTTATTGTCAAAGATCATTTGTTCTCAATTACTCACCTGTCTAAATAAGGTGCTGCATAAATAGACCTAAGCCTTAAGAAACGACTCATTGAGCGATGTCATTGAGCTAAGCAACTAGAATCAGCCGCGGGACATTTTTTTTAGTAGAGAATTGTAGAATATTGGCCTGTTGGAAACTACATAGTTTAGTGCAAAAATGGTGTCCGGTCTGTGTGGAGCAGACATGGAGGGGGAGAGCCAAGAGAAGAACGTGCGATTGAGAGCAGTTGCTTCGCGAGGTATCTACCTGAAAATGCATGATCTACAGTTGAAGTCGGAAGTTTACAAACACTTAGGTTGGAATTATTAAAACTGGTTTATCAACCACTCCACAAATCTCGTTAACAAACTATAGTTTTGGCAAGTCGATTAGGACATCTACCTTGTGTATGACAAGTAATTTTTTCAACAATTGTTTACAGACAGATTATTTCACTGTATCACAATTCCAGTGGGTCAGAAGTTTACATACACTAAGTTGACTGTGTCTTTAAACAGCTTGGAAAAATCCAGAAAATTATGTCATGGCTTTAGAAGCTTCTGATAGGCTAATTGACATCATTTGAGTCAATTGGAGGTGTACCTGTGGATGTATCTCAAGGCCTACCTTCAAACTCAGCACCTCTTTGCTTGACATCATGGGAAAAAAATAATAATAATCAGTCAAGACCTCCACAAATCTGGTCCAACTTTGGGAGCAAGTTCCAAATGCCTGAAGGTACCACGTTCATCTGTATAAACAATAGTACGCAAGTATAAATACCATGGGACCACACAGCCACCATACCGCTCAGGAAGGAAACGCGTTCTGTCTCCTAGAGATGACTGTGGTGCAAAAAGTGCAAATTAATCTCAGAACAGCAGCAAAGGACCTTGTGAAGATGCTGGAGGAAACAGGTACAAAAGTATCGATATCCACAGTAAAACGAGTCCTATATCAATATAACCCGAAAGGCCGCTCAGCAAGGAAGAAGCCAATGCTCCAAAACCGCCATAAAAAAGCCAGACTACGGTTTGCAACTGCACATGGGGACAAAGATCGTACTTTTTGGAAAAATGTCCTCTGGTCTGATGAAACAAATAGAACTGTTTGGCCATAATGACCATCGTTATGTTTGGAGGAAAAAGGGGGAGGGCTTGCAAGCCTAAGAACACCATCCCAACCGTGACGCACAGGGGAGGCAGCATCATGTTGTGGAGGTGCTTTGCTGCAGGAGGGACTGATCCACTTCACAAAATGGATGGCATCATGAGGAACCAAAATTATGTGGATATATTGAAGCAATTGGAGGGACCCAAGTGACATCAGTCAGGAAGTTAAAGCTTGGTCGCAAATGGGTCTTCCAAATGGACAATGACCCCAAGCATACTTCCAAAGTTGTGGCAAAATGGCTTAAGGACAACATAGTCTAGGTATTGGAGTGGCCATCACAAAGCCCTGACCTCTGTGGGCAGAACTGAAAAAGCATGTGCGAGCAAGGAGGCCTGCAAACCTGACTATGTTATACCAGCTCTGTCAGGAGGAATGGTCCAAAATTCAGCCAACTTATTGTGGGAAGCTTGTGGAAGGCTACCTGAAACGTTTGACCCAAGTTAAATAATTTAAAGGCAATGCTACCAAATACTAATTGAGTGTATGTTAACTTCTGACCCACTGGGAATGTGATGAAAGAAAGAAATAATTCTCTACTATTATTCTGACATTTCACATTCTTAAAATAAAGTGGTGATCCTATCTGACCTAAGACAGGACATTTTTACTAGAATTAAATGTCAGGAATTGTGAAAAAATGAGTTTAAATGTTTTTGGCTAAGGTGTATGTAAATTTCCAACCTCAACTGTAAGTGATAGATAGTACCCATTCAGCAACTACTAAAATAGTGATTTTATCAGACAGCATAGGCAGTAGCTCTATAGAGATGAGGTTATTATATTAAAGTAATGTGAATACATGGTTAATAAGTGATAATGGGCAGTAACTACTATCATGGGACTTTTATTAAATTGTTTCAGCTCGTTGTTGCTAATTCCAGCTAAGAATGAAATACTAGGTTAATGAAATATAGCTTACTCCTCAAAAGTCTTAGAATAGGCTCATGAAAATGTACTAGCATGTGTTGTGTAACTTAGCATCTTGAACCTAGTCAGACCATTACTGTTCCAGCTGGCTGATAGGCATTCCAAACAGAAGTACACAGGGTTCATGACTGGCGCAATAGCAACTACCCCACACAAATCAACATCAACAAAACTGCTCATAGATTTCCAGAGGTAGTTAGACCCAAGTGCGCCACCTAGACCTGGGTGGTGAGGTAAAGACAATTGGGAGTTAAGTTCCTGGGAACAATCATGGACAGCAAACTCATTTAACGCCAACACTCAGAACATCAATAAAAAAATGCCAACGACAACTGTACCTCCTGTGCAGACTGAAAAAACAAAATGTCAACACCCGGATACTCTCCAACTACTACACCTGCCATATAGACAGTGTGTCAGTTGCTAATAAGGGTATCCTCAGGCAGACCTAGGGTCCAAGCTCTGCAGGCTGCAGTGGAGGGGGGTTCAAGGCCTCTCTGAAAAACGGCAAGGGACAAGGCCAAACGCATCATAGAGGACCCCACACAAAATCTTGCCCAATGTTTTTAGCTCCTGTCCTCAAGGAGATTCTGAAGTTTACTGACGGTTCTCACTGTTCAGTAAGAGTAGGAGCAATGCAAGTTTCATTCCATCAGCCATCGAGCTGCTGAACAGTGGGACATAGGACAGATGCAGGCCCAATACACGGTTGGACAGTAGGCCGCAGAGACTTTGAATATGTGAAATGGAAATGTGTGACTTCTGAACCAACTTTCCAGTTTTTTGTACTGCATGTAATGTGTATTTATATGATGATGTCACATAATGAATTTCCACATAAATGGACAATAAAGTAATTCCTATTGTTATTAGGTGGGTAATGTTAACCGTAGCACAAATCACTTTTGACCAAAGTTTAATTGGCAATACTTCCTCAATTCCCAACTTAGAAGACAACAATGTCTTCTATACTTCCATGTCTAGTTGCAGGGTGCTCCTTTGAATTTAGAAAATGTTCTGTTATTAAATTAAGTAAAATGTTTTGCTCCATGAAGTAGGCTAATCCAACAGTGTACGCTGCCATCTTGTCTATTTCAAATATCTCATTGATCAAGTCAGGGGTGTAATCATTAGTCCAAACAGTTGCAAAACAAAACAAGAGTTTATATTTGTCAAAATCAGGTAGGTCCCGCTATGTTTCACTGCGTTTGCCTTCATTTAAGAAACAGAAATCGGCATCATGTGAGTGTCATGACATATGGCACTTTGGGGTGGACACCCACCTCTCTCAATCAATGAGAGAAGATTTGAAATAGACAAGTTGCTTCTGCAGGTCGCAAAAAGCTAAATTGGCATTACGCAAGCTGAATAAAATGTAAAAGGCTTTGCGGTAAGCTCAGTGTTCTGTCGACATTTCACAGAAACACACTTGTGTTTAGAAATTAGAAATATTTAAAAACGGAAACGAAGTTTGCATAAATATGAAAAGTGTATACTAAATTATGAAAACACTACATGTCTCAAAATCAATATCCATCTTACCTCTACTTCCGGATTAGAGAAACTGACAAGTTTAATGGTGAGCCTGTCAATTAGATGATGCAATGCTATTTTCCTGATTTGACAACTTTTTTGGGCCGTTGATTTAGTCACCCTTATTTTGGCCATCCTTCAAGGGTAAAAATTCCAATAACTTTTGAACAGATGATAGACATAAGGTTTGGACCATTGGTTTTCTTAGAGGACCATCTACACAATTAACATACACTACCGTGCAAAAGTTTGGGGTCACTTAAAAATGTCCTTGTTTTTTTAAATAGAAAAGCAGATTTTTTGTCCATTAAAATAACATCAAATTGATGAGAAATACAGTGTAAACACTGTTAATGTTGTAAGTGACTATTGTAGCTGGAAACGGCATATTTTTTATGGAATAGCTACATTAGGCGTACAGAGGCCCATTATCAGCAACCATCACTCCTGTGTTCCAATGGCATTTTGTGTTAGCTAATCCATGTACATCATTTTAAAAGGCTAACTGATCATTAGAAAACCCTTTTGCAATTATGTTAGCACACACTGAAGATCTCGTGCAACGCTGTGTACTACTGCCTTCACAGAACAGCGCAAACTGTCTCTAACCAGAATAGAAAGAGTGGGAGGCCCCGGTGCACAACTGAGCAAGAGGACAAGTATATTAGTGTGTCTAGTTTGAGAAACAAACACCAAGTCCTCAACTAGCAGCGTCATTAAATAGTAGCAGTAAAACACCAGTGCCAGTGATGTCTGGTGAGGACCTGCCTTACAACAGGCCTACAAGCCCTCAGTCCAGCCTCTCTCATCTTTGTGAGGACAGTCGGAGCACTGATGGAGGGATTGTGTATTCCTGGTGTAACTCTGATGTTCGGATGTACCGATCCTGTGCAGGTGCTGTTACGCGTGGCCTGCCACAGCGAGGACGATCAGCTGTCCGTCCTATCTTAGGCGTCTCACAGTACGGACATTGCAATTTATTGCCCTGGTCACATCTGCAGACCTCATGCCTCCTTGCAGCATGCCTAAGGCACATTCACACAGATGAGCAGGGACCCTGTTTTTCAGTCAGTAGAAAGGCCAATTTAGTGTCCTAAATTTTCATAACTGTGACCTTAAGCTATTAGTGTCTTAATGACCGTTTCACAGGTGCATGTTTATTAATTGTGTATGGTTCATCGAACAAACATGGAAAACAGTGTTTAAACCCTTTACAATGAAGATCTGTTAAGTTATTTCGATTTTTACAAATTATCTTTGAAAGACAGGGTCCTGAAAAAAAGAGACAAATCTTTTTTTGCTGAGTTTAATAGATTCACAAAGCAAACCATGGCTTAGTCTGATTAATCAGGATTGGCCAAGGGTGCTAAACAGCTAAACCCCAATTAAAGTTTTGCTACTTTTTGTTCTGTTGCTCTGTCTGTATGCTATGTCTTGCTGTCCTATGTTGCTCTGCGTCTGCTCACTGCTCAATGATTGTCTATATTGTAATTGTTTTTAATAACCTGCCCAGGAACTGCAGTTGAAAATTAGCCGGCTGGCTAAAACCGCACTTTTACTGAAACGTTGATTAATGTGCACTGTCCCTGTAAAAAAAAAAAAAAAACTCAGTCTTGTTCTACATTGGCAGCTTGAAGTGACAAAAAAAAGCATATCTGATGGAGATGGTTCTTTTTCCTCCAGTATGAACAGCCAAAAAGCACATGGAATGAGATATTTCAAGCCATATTTCTATCCGTCTTTGTAGGTGGTTTGAAATCAGATGCAACCCTGATTCCTGGCCATGCGACTAGTGTTTGAACAATCAAATCTTATTTACAGCATTTGCCCTCAAGCGATTTCTAGACTGTTACTTGGCATATCTTGTTGCTTGGTAGCTACTCTGACAAGACCATGTGGTAGCTAACTACCTTAATTATTTACAACAACAAAAAAGCTAAAAACAGCTAACTGATTGCTGTGGCTAGCCCCAAAAAATACAACATTTGGATAATCTTATCCTTTGAGGCTTTTAATGTGTTCTTACACTGTTTTTTTAACATTCAAAGCAACTGGTAAACGTCAATGGCAGGCATTGTTGTCACCTTCGCTTACTAGCTTCATGACTTCTGAATGATTGGAAGCACGAGCGCCAACACCAATAAGCCTACACATACCGTCGTTACTATGCGAACTTGCGTAGACATGTCAGCAAATGACTGATGTCTGAAAACACACGCACGCTGTTTGGACAGGCAGTATTCCAAATCAGATTTGAGAATCAGCGCCTGCAGTGTGAACAAGGCTTAAATTATTTGAAGTCACATTCATATAAGCCAGTTTTCTTTCAAATCCAATTTCAGTTCTGTACAACCCAATCTGTCAGTTTGTTGACCAGCATTGACGCTATTTAAACAAGGTCTCTCCCTCGAGAAAAATACACTGACAGCTTGTGTGATTTTGCTAGCTATAACACAGATAATAGGAAAACAGCAAAGCCTTTACCTGTAGTTATACGAGGAGAATTTCTTTCTTTCTTTCATAAGCAAGCGATACAGAGAAAGCACCTGCGCTCTTATGGACGCTGCCATCTTGAAAATAACGGTCAGCCCTTCGGTTTCAGACCGTACCGAACCACAACTAAACGCGGTTAGTGAGCGCCAGTATATAATCACTCGTTTTAGTTTAGCTTTTGAAAGCATCTAAGATTCATTACCATAACAAATGTTAACTAAGAAACGAAAATGCCTATATTTCATTAGTAATAAAAATGAAACATTTCTAAAACAGTTGTAAATATTTCTCAATTTATGCAGGGAATATTTTCGGTAACAATCGACCGTTCCACAGTGGTGGTAAAAGGTGAGCTCACTTTCTGCTACGCTTTTTGTGAATACAACTGCAAACACCTTTTCAGACATACAGATATTCAATGTCTTACGCTATCGACTGCAGCGCTGGTAGGAATGAGTTTACTTGAAATAAGATTACTACAGATGACCTTCCCATGTTTACCCTTATTCATGACTCAAATTCCATGTCATTACATCTAGGGCTTGGTAGCTATACCCCTTGAGTTCTCGAGAGCTACCTTACTGTTACAGTCTTTAAGGTTTCCAGTTATTTAAATATATCTCATGAATAGGCTAGAATAATTTGGCATACCTTAATGGGATTAGCTATTTTAGCTAACTAGTACAAGTAGTATAAGTACAAGAACAACTTGGTTGTTTTTCCTCATCAGCCTTTGCAAATAATATTAGCACCATGTTTAAATAAGTATACTGAACAACAATAAACGCAACAATTTAAACGATTTGAATGAGTTACAGTTCATAAATCAGGCAATTGAAATAAATAAATTAGGCCCTAATCTATGGATTTCACGTAAATCACTTGGGAGCCAAGTCTACCCACTGGGTAGCCAGGCCCAGCCAATCAGAATGAGTTTTTCCCCCCAAAAGGGCTGTATTACAGACAGAAATACTCCTCAGCACCCCTAAATCTTCTATGTGCACCTGGAAATGTCATGCACTGCACTTACTCCATTGCATTTTTATTGGTGGCTTAGGCCTACTCTGATGGTGCAGACCATACAGAGGGTGGCTGTAAAACGTAACCAGCCTTTGGGAAACAGAACCTCTGGGCTGAAGTCTTCCTGTAGCATAGAAAAGGTCAGCTAGCCTAGTGTCACAGTAACTTCACCTTTACCAACATCAGAAGTAGACTCTTGTCGGAGTTCAGAGTGCTGGTGGGGCCATGCTAACATCTGTAAGGGGTGGCAGGTTAGCCTAGTAGTTAGAGCATTGGACTAGTAACCGAAAGGTTGCTAGATCAAATCCCAAGGTGACAAGGTAAAAATATGTCATTCTGCCTCTGAGCAAGGCAGTTAACCCACTGTTCCTGGGCTGTCATTGTAATTAAGAATTTGTTCTTTACTGGCTTGCCTAGTTAAATCAAATAAAAAGGTTAGAAGGCTTACCTGCTACCCTTGAAAAATGAATCTGAATCTGACCAGATGATATGCCTATTTTATTTTTTAAACATTAATGCACAATACATTGGGAAATTTGGACAATCCAATAGGAGAGCACATGTGGCTGCTACTTATATAATATTTATTTTAGCCTGGAATCCATGGTGAAATGGAGCATATCATCTTTATCTATCCATTTGCACATAAATTATTCCTTCAAAGTACCCAACCTGGCATACCACACAGCCTACACACTACAGGCTGGGAGCAGCACAGCTGGGTTAGCAGTTTTGGGTTTATTTGCCTTGCTCAAGGACACAACGACAGGTGGTGCCTGGGATATTGATTGATTCAACGTACAATTGTAAGGTAACCAGCTGCAATAGGATTTAGAGTTTGCTCAACAAAATGGTCACACAAAACCCCGGTGTCCTGGCTAAATTCCCAATCTGGCCCTCAAACCATCATGGTCACCTAATAATCCCCAGTTTACAATTGGCTCATTGATCCCCCTCCTCTCTCCTGTAACTATTCCCCAGGTCGTTGCTGCAAATGAGAACATGTTCTCAGTCAACTTACCTGGTAAAATAACGGTAAAATAAAATAAATAAATAAAAATTACAATTGTACTTTAAATCAACATATCTTTTTTTCCAGTGCACATGCATCCTAGGTATTAAACAAGATGACCAAAACATTTGTGCATTCGTCATTTATACAGTGACTTTTCACAGCGGCAAGCAACTAATCAACAGATTTAGCATCACTAATGCCGAGAACCCAATCAGAACGGGCCCTTCAATGCCTGCTAGATACCTATTATATCTCTCTCCCCTGAGAAATGTAGGCCTGTTGGCCCGTATATAACCCAGCATATGTTTTGCAATGAGGTGTTGTATCGGCCGAGGTCTGGGGAGGGCCTGTTAAAGGCATGCGCTCTAGCACGATGGGGATAGGTTCACCGACACATCCTGTTAGCTGACCTTTTGGCCTTTGAGCAAAAAGGGGCTGGGGGGGGTTAATTGATTAATCGTTCACAGGCCCAATTAAGGTGGGGAAATGAGAGCCCCGAGTTAAGATGTTAGGCGGGAAAAGAAGGATGGCTAAATAATGACTGATAATGCTACCGAACATCCGAATCAATGAGGAAGAATTGTTTCTTTATTGTGGTCACCATCACACATCTTTTAGCTATTAATAGGTATTTCCTTGCATTGTTGTTTAATTAAAAACACTCAGTTTGTGAATGTCAGGTTTCCATACAAAATATCTCTTTTAATTTGGCTACCGTACCACTACAAGGGCAATTGATATATCTGATTCATACTACTTCGCCTTTCTGCTAAAGCTCTTTGTCATCCATTGAAGTCCACCAAAACAAAGCAGATAAAATGTAGCCTAATTAATCAAATGGATCCAAAGCTTCTGTTCTTCTTACATAGGCTCTATACTGTAAAACGGAATGCTTGGAACCCTCAGGCTACTCAAGAGGGTGTCAGAGATCCTCTGCCATTGAGTAGGCCTGTCAATGAGAGCACTCGGTGCAGCTGGATGCCTGCTGTGACTCTACACGCGCAACACACCCACTCACTCCCTTTCCAGCACCAGGCAGAACCTACTGCTCGCCTGCTGTCTGACTGGCTGAACTCCAGGTAGCGTGGAGCGGGGGCAATGAAAGCTCAAGCCACCCATCACTGAGGCTGACTGCATTGAAGAGCCATAACACAGGTCTGCAGCCATTTGTCCCCTTCAGAAGACGAGTCAGTCAGGAGTCGAGTCTCCCCCCTATTGAATTCCAATGGGCCACTCGTCACCCGGTGACATAGTGTCGCTCGCAGTTGCTGAGAGATTCAGGCCAAGAGAGGTGGCGCCTTCTGCCCGGCATGCGGGGTTTGCGTGTAGGGTTGTGTATGTGAGAGGAGATTACTGCTTCTTTTCGAAAAAAGCGATGAGAAATGGTCATCCCCTATTAGAATCAAAAAGAGAAGTTGGTAGGAAATGTTGATTTCCTAATTCCTATAGTAGTAATGTTACAGGTCTACACTACATGACCAAAAGTATGTGGACACCTGCTCGTCGAACATCTCATTCCAAAATCATGGGCATTAATATGGAGTTGGTCCACCCTTTGCTACTATAACAGCCTCCACTCTTCTGGGAAGGCTTTCCACTAGATGTTGGAACATTGCTGTGGGGACTTGCTTCTATTCAGCCACAAGTGCATTAGTGAGGTCTGGCACTGATGTTGGGCGATTAGGCCTGGCTCATAGTCATAGTTATATTCATCCCAAAAGTGTTTGATGGGGTTGAGGGGCGGGCTCTGTGCAGGCCAGTCAAGTTCTTCCACACCGATCTCGACAAACCATTTCTGTATGGACCTCGCTTTGTGCACGGGGGCATTGTCATGCTGAAACGGGAAAGGGCCTTCCGCAAACTGTTGACACAAAGTTGAAAGCACAGAATTGTCTAGAATGTCTTTGTATGCTGTAGCATTAAGATTTCCCTTCACTGGAACTAAGGTGCCTAGCCCGAACCATGAAAAACAGCCCCAGACCCTTATTGCATGCATTCAGGCAGGTAGCTTTCTCCTGGCATCCGCCAAACCCAGATTCATCCATCGGACTGCCAGATGGCGAAGCGTGATTCATCACTCCAGAGCGTGTTTCCACTGCTCTAGAGTCCATTGGCGGCGAGCTGTTCACCACTCCAGCCGACGCTTGTCATTGCGCATGGTGATCTTAGGCTTTGTGCGGCTGCTCGGCCATGGAAACCCATTTCATGAAGATCCCCACAAACAGTTATTGTGCTGACGTTGCTTCCAGGGGCAGTTTGGAACTCGGTAGTGAGTGTTGCAACCGAGGACAGATTATTTTTACGCGCTTAGGCAATCAGCGGTTCCGTTCTGTGAGCTTGTGTGGCCTACCACTTCGCTGCTGAGTTGTTGTTGCTCCGAGACTTTTCCACTTCACAAAAACAGCACTTGCAGTTGACCAGGGCAGAAATTTGATGAACTGACTTGTTGCAAAGGTGGCATCCTATGACAGTCCCACTTTGAAAGTTACGGAGCTCTTCAGTAAGACCATTCTACTGCCAATGTTTGTCTATGGAGATTGCATGGTAGTGTGCGTGATTTTAAACACCTTTCAGCAACGGATGTGGCTGAAATAGACAAATCCACTAATTTGAAGGGGTGTCCACATACTTTGTATATATAGTGTATTTGTTGCCTCTAATGGTTATAGTAACCTGCTCTACCCCTGACAAAGCCAGCTTTTGATCAAATCGATTTTTTCTTATGTGCAGGCGCCCAGAAGGATCCACGCCAGTGGGTGCGGGCTTTGACCGGAACTGGAAAACAACACATACACCGTCCTCCTCGCTCCTCTCATCCTTCGGAACAAGAGCCCAAAGTCTTCTGCACCGTTCACCCTGGAGAGGTGGCATGCTGTTTTGCCCATGTTGACCATTGTATTGATCTCCTTGTTTTGTTGTCTTTTTTTACTTGGTACACTGTCACATAGCACAGTAGTTGGAGTGACCAGTCCGGTAGGAGGGTGTGTGACTTGAATAGTGTGACACTATGATGGTTATATTACTTAAAGGAGAAGTTCACTTTAGTTGAAGCAAATCTCTATTTTCAATGTAAATAGTGTTAAGACACTTTTTTTGCAGTCTCACTTGTTCTTGAGAAACTTGCCCCTCCAGCGAGATATACTTCCTCATTCTCGTTCAGCAGTTGTATGGGCACACAGAAACATGAACAAAGGCTCCAAAAAACCCCAAATGTGTCCCTTTAGAAACAGCAATGCTCTCAGTAAGTATAGTGCTGCAAGTCTTTTAGATGTTGTACACATGAAATTGTGTCAGTCCGAACTTTCTCCAAAAAGTGCTGCATGGGCTACACTGAGAAGCAGCACAGCTGGTAGTGGAAACCGCTCGAGTTGTGTCATTGGAGCCTTTTTTGTGCTTTGAAAATAGCAACCTCTTTTATGCTGTCAAAATTTCACCCTACTACCTCATCTTTCTGAATGCCTGGTTGTGTACGTTGACAGCCACATAATTGCTTATACAGGAAACTGATGCATTAAAGGCAGAGGTCACTTTTTTTTATGCTTTTGAGTGCACTGCTAGGCGAGTCTTCCCATTACCATTGCTACATGCTTATAAAATGCTAGCTAGGAGATGCTAGGCTAAATAAAACTTTAAACTGTTTAGATTAAACGAAAACACCCTAGGTAACTGGAAAATAAGCTTAAACAAAAAGAGTGAACTCTCCCTTTAAAGCAGTTCACCTGCTTACAGCGGGAGCGCCTAGAGTCTATTTTGATGTCTGAGAGGGATTTGGTTATTAGTTCAACCCAGTCTCTTACCACAAATTAAACAAGTCCATCTTAACTCTGTTGCCTCTTGGCGGTGAATAAGTCAGATGAGCTCGACATGAGCCTAGATTGCCAGTGAAATGTTTATTACCTCACATTTGTTTCGCAGGCCATCATCAAGCTACATTTAGGCGATGTCTCTCCCTCTTTAAATCTTCACTCGCATGATTATCACCGGAGAGAGCTTGAGTTTCCCAGGGAATCGGAAAAGACCTCACTCTTTGTCCTCTCGTACACCAGCAAGGAGAAATCATAGCCACTAGTCAGATCATCCCAGTCCCCATGATGAGGGGGAAAGCAAGAAAATTAAAAATGCCAGAGAGAGGGCAAAAACAAACAAGAGGAGCTTCCTTATGAAGAAATGCAAGCCATCCAAATAAGGATTGATCCAACCTGCCTGCGGTGCCATCTGGCAAGGGAGGTTGACGTGAAAGGAAGCAAACAAACTTAAACAACAGACGGGACTAAGCGCTTTATTCCAAGGGAAAACGGAAAAGGAAACAAATCAGCTCCTAGCCCCTGGCAGAAACCATTATTAGGCTGCTTAGAAAAAACAACAGTTGCATTTTGCTCGACATTTCCACAGTTTAGGGCTTAATGTGAATCCATGCTCGAGTCCAAACCATCAACTAGGCAACCACACCTGCCTTCTTCTGACAGCAATCAATAGTTAACCATTAGCATTTTGGAGCTATAGCTTAACAACAAGGTAGGACTGAGGGTATTAGCATGGGTATTGGAGAAATAGCGAGTGTCCATGCATTATGACCATGGCCACCACCTCGAGCCGTATCCAAAGTGACCTTGATAAAGCAGGAGCTTAGAGGCCATGTAACACCTCTTTTATCAAAGGGACCGGAGACCTGGGCTATTAACGGAATTGTACTGTGTACATTATAGTGTTACAGGGCCACAGGCAGTTTTGAGTGCTGTTCCCTTGAGTGTAATTGTGTTGCAGAGAACCTTAATCACTTGTTTCTTTTTTTTGTGGAGGTCTTGCAAGATGTGAGTAAATACATAAGCTGGAAATTCCCCGGTAATGACCTTTTGTTTGCCTGGCACCAAGATAGATCAGCCAGTTTGATAATTGTTGGAAATTGCCAGAGATGCATTGGGGCAAGGTGCGGCATCTCAAATTGCCCAGTCCAACTCAAAAAGGGAGACAAGTGGGCCCCATATCCATGTTCTTAAAACTCACCGTGGTTGGGAGTGATGCAAATTTCCCTTTATATGCAAATGCATGCGTAAGATAATAGGACCTTGATTTTACCAAGGTTGTCAGGGAGTTTGCCTGGTAAAAGGAACTGAAGCTAATAAAACCAAAAGAGACATTTTACTAGTTTTTCTCTTCTGGTACTCTTGCGGTAGGCCTCAAGATCTTGATCCCTGATTAGCATATCTTTAGAGGTTGTGGTTCTACGGCCTTAAGGTTTGAGTCAAACCTAAACTCTTATTCTAACAAGTTTTCAATGGTTTGCTCTCGGAGGAATCAGTGAGTTTCTGGTTATTATTTTTCTCTGGCTTGTGGTAGATAACATCTGCAGTACATTAGATTGTAATTAGCAAACCACCAGTGGGATGTTGCCTGTTTTATACCAGTTTGGAACAAATTCTGCACTGAATATTTGAAGTGTTTCAGTTCTGTTGCTGTGTGGTGTTACTGTTTTGGCCACAGCAACGCAACGGATTCCTCGGAAGCACGCTTGTTCAAGCCTTTATAGTTGCTATAGGCTTTATTATCTTGAGGGCGGGTCTCTCCTCTCTCGGGTGTATGGCGAGGTCTCGGTCGGTGTCCCCCATCTGCTCAGTAAAGCTCTTCCTGAACCCGCTGTGCCCCCCAGCACCAAGCCTTTGCCCGTGAGCAGATCCACACACACACACACACTTACAGAGCCCAGAGAGCCAGCTGCCCTATGATGTAACATGGGAACGCACCCTGCCCTTACCCCATTCACCTACAACAACACTCACACACACACACACACACACACACACACACACACGCGACCATTTAAAACAAACACACCCTATTGGTCTATTCTATGCACATGACATACATCTTAGCATATACAGTGGGACCTACATGCATGCCTGTGTGTACAGTACAGCACACACGCATATCACAAGAATGTCTAAGACACACACACACACACACACACACACACACACACACACACACACACACACACGCGACCATTTAAAACAAACACACCCTATTGGTCTATTCTATGCACATGACATACATCTTAGCATATACAGTGGGACCTACATGCATGCCTGTGTGTACAGTACAGCACACACGCATATCACAAGAATGTCTAACACACACACACACACACACACACACACACACACACACACACACACACACACACACAATGCAATAATACACAGGCTTGGATGAGATGAATTCCATGTGTTATTCATTTAAAAGCTTGTCAAGGCCCACATCCTGGCTTCAATACTTAATTCAGCAATCGATTTCATCACTTGTTCCCTTAAAGAGATCATGTTAATTGACTTAGGGCTCATGACTGTCTGTTATGGTTGCTGCTCAAGTCTCTCATAGATCATAAACTCTTCGTTGTATTAGTACCTTTTTAGATTAGAACATGTCTTGTTAAGTGATTAGTGAGTAAATGGCTTTTGTCATTTGCCAAGTCATCCATTGTAGCTCATCGCACTCTCTGACCTGTTGTAATTTGGCAAATGGCAAAGGACAGTGGAGCTCCTGTAGATTTTATCCCCTTTGCCATTTAGCTTAATTCTGCTCTTGGTAGATTCACATTGAGATTGAAACTAATGTTCTGGGTTGAGACTTTAACTAATTTCTTTGAGAGTGATCAGGTTTGAGGGCATTTTTGACAACTGGCTTACAGATCAGGTGATGTTTGTTCATACACTAGGATTAGTGAGATGATGGTTGACGTCAACAACCTTAAACAATGTCCTCAAACCATAGGCCTAAGCAAGCAATAACAGAATAAGGAAGCAGCCTTGCGTCGTCCAATCGTCCACAAAGCAATGGTCATTGGAGAGCAAGCTCGGTTTTCCGCCATTTCTTTTCAGGGAGAAGTTTTAGCGCTCACATGCAAGATCAGAGTCTTACCAAGGCACTTTAAGTTTAAGGGGACCGTTGTGTTTCAAAGACGGCCTTTCTTTTCCCGAAAGAAATCCACAGGTCATGAAAAGTGGATTTGGAGTAAAAAGAAACCATTGGATAACCGCGGCTTTGCTCAAACTTTGATTAAAAAATCTAAGGCGATGTAAGAATACATCCCTGTGCTGTGTGGGCTCCCTTTGTAGTGTCCTGTGGGGCTTTCACACAAAAAGTTCTCAAGGGCGGTAGTTAGGAGTTGATATGTGGGCTGAGCGGTCGCTGGGTCGAACCTGCAGAGAATTGTTCACTATTTCTCTGTTAGAAAGCAATCAATATGTTCCACATACAATGTAATCATGTTCTCCCAGGTTGCAGGAGACCAAATGAGTAAACGAATAACAAAAAGCCTAGGCGTGATCCTTGATAGATGGGTTCTCGTGAACAGACTAACTCCAAAATTGGTTTGGATTTGTACACACAACATCTGCATGACAGTAGCTTGAGAGAGAGAGAGAGAGAGAGAGAGAGACTAGGGATCCAATGATGGATGTGTTCAGGTGCTGTTGTATTCTTTGGAGGGCGCCAATGCCAATCAGACCCCTTGGCACCGGTTCAGCTCGATATCGTGTCTCCCTGTGGGGCAAGCCCAGAACTATGTAATATCAACCTGCTTTACAATGGTCGTGTTACACTCTTTCGATTCCCCTTACCATCCATTTCCGGACAGAAAGCAGTGCAGTTTGTCACTGGTGGTCAGTGTGCAATAACCTTTCAGTGACAGCAATCAGATACAGTGGTGTCAGTGAATTGAAATGTGTGTGTGTGTGTGTGCCGGCGTGCGAGTGTGTGCATGCGTGCACCTCATCTCCTCCCATCACCCGCCTCCTTGAGCACCTGCCCGGTCCCTGCTAGTATTAGTACGCCCACACCACTTCCAACAACACAAGGTGGTCTGCAACTCCCTCGCTGTTTCTATATATTTGAGTGTTCCCTCTCAGTCCATACCTCTATCCAACCCTTCTGTGTAGTTCAAAGATGGCACAACAGGTGTGTTTGCTTAGTAGCTTCCTATATACGTTTTATTTTATTTTTATGCTGTACCAACACTAACACTCACTTAAGACACCTTCCCTACCTAAAATAATTCCATGTTTGTATTTCACCAAAGGAATAATTCTGTTCTAATGCTACTGCATAAATACTGCAATGAGCGGTTGATTGAATCGATTCCTCAATATCCCTTAAGAGTAGAATGTCACCTGAATCCATAACTTCCATTCAAGAACAAATGCTCAGGTGCTGTGTCTCACGCTTGTGTTTTTATTTAGACTTTAAATCCTGACAAAGGACCCTCAGGACCAACTCTCTGACACTTTGATCTTGTACGTGACATAGTTGAGTGAGCTGAGAATCTCTGAATGCTCTAAAAACAGCAGACTACACACAAACCCTGCCGGCGGAGTCTTTAATGACTTCTCAAAAGGAGAGCCGCCTGCCGCCTATTGAATCAGCCCTTTTTACATTTGTCGCAGGAGGAATCGAGTTGCGTTTGCCCCTGTCAACCCTGAGATAGTGGCCGTGTTTGAGAGGATCAAAATAGTAATGTATTATGGCTAAATTGTGACTGACTGACTGATCTACAACTAATAATGAGTAGTTATTGATGATGCAAGGTTCTTTGTAGATCAGTCAATTGGCAGTCGCCTGCACTGTCGGTTGCAATGTCGAACAAGCCCGCAGTCTCAGGGAAGAAATCCAGTTTATTTCCTCCCACAATGACATGTCCCAGGGAAATGTAGACTCTATTCCCACTACAGTACACCATGTCACCTTAGAGCAACATGGCCTCACCATGACTCTGTATCCAATGCCCATCACTTAGAGAGGCTCGACAGCACAGTGACAAGATGAGCCACACCTGAACGTTTCGCCACAAGTAGAAAGTGTGTAGTAAGTTGCATACTGGAGGATGGTTTTGTATTAACGTTATTTTAGCTTTATTGCATCAGACGTGGCGGTTGTGCTATGAATTTGGAGACTGGACAAATAGAGCCACGGCAAATAGAATATGTTTGGCCCCCAAGGGCCAGTGGACTAGTGCCTGGCTTTGATGGTGTGGGGTTGTGACATGTTGTGAGGAGAAACAAATTGAATATATGGGGTGGGAGTGATGAGTGAAGAGTGCAGCCTCGCACATTTCTCAGCCGCCCATAAAACTTTACCTTGTTTGTGCTGTCTTCGACCCACAACTCCCACTCTGGCCTCAGATAATTGCTGTGGGGGGAAAAAAAGGGGGGGGTGGAAGCCTCTTTATTGCATTTGTATCCCTGGCATTGCAAGTTTAATCGAATATCGTAAGTCAAAAGTTGTTTTGTTCTCTCTGTGTTAAAGGTCGTAGAGAGAACGAGTGACATTGAGCTCACTGTTACTGTAGATGCATTTTTTTTTTTTTTTTACGAGCCGAGTAAAAGACCACATGGTCAGTTCTGAGCACTATGTGAAACACCAGCAGGCTAACAAGGTAAACAGGAAGAGTCGCAGGCTTCGCAGGAAGCAGTGTTCTGGCCGTGGCAGGAGAAACGCCATCCATGGGTGCGTGGGCGAGAGATCGGAGTGGAGCTGCCCCTCCCTGGCTGGTGGTACAGGTTCTGCCTATGGAGAGAGAGAGAGAGAGAGAGGAATGGGCACCACCTGTTACTGGCATAGTGCCCAGATGTGACCTCTCCGCAGACGCCATGAGGGCTCCTCGCCTCGCGGTTTCCTGTATCCGTGGCCAGCTCATCCGCTCATCCATGTCCCTGTGCGTGCGGTGAGGGGGCGTTGACCACAGGGCAGTTTTCTCCTGCTTTCCTGAAGCCGCTTAGGCCTAACCCTCTCGACCCACACACCATCTGAGGTGCGAAGAAGCAGTGCTTCCCTGTTATTTCTGAGTTTTACTTGAAATCAAAATAATATAGTAGTGGCAACAGCACTAGGTGAGAAAGGGTGCTGTCTGGTTGAGGCTAAGGTAAGGGAAATACTGGTATGAAGAACATATGCAACTGTACCTCACCATGCCATCATTGATCGAGTTGTGTTACTTGTTTTGTAATATTTCTGTAAAATATTGAACACTTTCTATATATAATGTCTCTTTCAACGCCAGCAACTTCGACTGGCAGCAGGGTGTTGACGCATGTCGTTCTGTGCCATGGCCGAGTTGCCAAGTTATTACCTCATTGACCTTGGGTGGCTTTTTGTCTCTTACTAATTCCTGTCATGTCTCTCAGAAGACGGCATGATGCCACGGTTTGCCACCCCAGAAAACAACAACATGGTTTACACCCGGACTGCAGAGGCTGATTTACACGGAGTATACCAAACATTAGGAACACATTTCTAATATTGAGTTGAACCCCCCCCCCCTCCCCTTTTTATGCCCTCACAACAGCCTCAATTCGTTCGGGGCATAGACTCTACAAGGTGTCGAAAGTGTTCCACAGGGATGCTGGCCCATGTTTACTCCAATGCTTCCCACAATTGTGTCAAGTTGTTAGCTGGATGTCCTTTGGGTGGTGGACCATTCTTGATGCACACGGGAAACTGTTGAGTGTGTAAAAAACCCAGCAGCACTGCAGTTCTTGACCGAAACGGGTGCGCCTGGCACCTACTACTATACCCCATTAAGAAGGGACTTAAATGTTTTGTCTTGTCCATGCACTCTCTGAATGGCACACATACACAATCCATGTCTCAATTGTCTCGAAGCTTAAAAGTCATTCTTTAACTGTCACGCCCTGGCCTTAGTATTATTTGTTTTCTTTATTATTTTAGTTAGGTCAGGGTGTGACATGGGGTATGTGTGTGTTTGGGGTATTATATGGTAGAGGTGGTGTTGGTTGTAGTGTATGGGTTTGTGTTGAGTGTATGTATCTAGCTGTGTCTATGGGTGTGTGTAGTTTTCTAGGAAAGTCTATGGTTGCCTGAATGGGTTCTCAATTAGAGACAGCTGGTTTCGGTTGTCTCTAATTGGGAACCATATTTAAGGCTGCCATAGGCTTTAGCTGTTTGTGGGTCATTGTATATGTGTATGTATATGTCGACGTAAGTAGTTTGTGTGTGCACTTGCGTTTGAAGTTTCACGATCGTTTGTTGTTTTTGTTAGTGTGGTTTAAGTGTTTCGGGTTCATCTTCGTCGTTATAAATTAAAGAAGATGTATTCATATCATGTTGCACCTTGGTCCTCTCATTCATGTCAACACGATCGTGACATTAACCTGTCTCCTCCCCTTCATTTACACCGATTTTGAAGTGGATTTAACAAGTGACATCAACCAGGGATCGGTAGCTTTCACCTGGATTCACCTGGTCAGTCTATATCATGTAAAGAGCAGGGATTCTTAAAATGTGGTATACTCAGTCACTGTCCCTCGAATAACAGTTTTATAGGGTGAAATCCAACCTCCACGTACTACGAGGCAACCAGGATGTCTCTCTGCGTTTGAATTGTTTACCACGTTGAATTTGGTGAAGTGCGGTATTGATGTCTGTGGTTTCTGATCTATTCTTTTTGGGGATATATGTTCGCGGCAGGGCCCGGGATGCTTGAGTAGCTGGATTGTAGTTCCATTTCTAGAGATTCAGATGTTTATCCTCCCCTCGGCGTAGCCCCACATACCACCGTTGATCAATACATTCGTATCTGATGAAGTAATTATTGCAAGGACAACCTGGAAAAACCCCAACACAACAGAGTTGTAGGCCAACTTGCATAAATAATGTTTCTATATACACCGGGCGCCAAGAGACTGCATACAGCGGCGAGGTGGGCCAAGGTTTGTCGTGAATTCCCCTCAATACAAAAATATTGAGACCGTTACACATCACAATATTCTTTTGGACGATGTTATATCGATACTTTGACTCCAAAGCACTTTTATTTCCATGATTGTCCGACCCCCCCCCCCCCCCCCCCCCCCCCCAAATGATCACGCTCTCTCTTGTCTCTCTGCAGCAGACCTACAGTATAGTGAGCGATATGTTTGGAACATCAAATTGCAATAAAATCGCAGTATCAAATTGCAATACATATAGAATCGTGAGAATCGCAATACATATCGTATTGGCAACTAAGTACTGTGATACTATCGTGAGGTCTCTGGCAATTCCTAGCCCTATTTAATACCCAGTTCTGCTGTTTCGTTCTTGGCCTCTTACCATATATTTTTGGGAATTGCTACTGTCAATATGTCTGTTTCAGGATTTCATTAAATAAAATAACAAAAAATAAAGAATATGTTAAAGGAATAAGAGACCTGTCAGAGATAGTCCTCTTTAGTTAGCAGTTGTGTTGAAGTCTTTTAGCAGGCTAGTTTCTTAGTTAATATTAAGTTAGTACCATCTTAAAATGTAAAATAAAGCGTTTCCAAGTCCTATTTGTGTCTCCTGGACCTATGGTAGCTCTTCCTGTTTTACTTTCCGGCAGGTCTCTGACACAGGTCCGTGCCAAGCCACTCACTAAGTCTGGGTGAGTTGGTTCAACGGGGGCCTGTGGTGCTCAGGGATAGGAGAGGTGTGTACGTTAGCCAAGCGGCCATGGAAACAAGCGTATGGCTCATCGACCATGCCAGCCTGGTCAGCCTAAAATAGAACACAGGGAGCAGAGGAGTAGCCTTTGGCTGCTGTCCTGTTCCTCTGTCGAGTGCGTCAACCACTCCTCTACCAGTGTGAATGAGTTGCACTCGTCTACCAGTGTGGACAGGAGTCACAGGACCTTAAACAACAACAACCACAGGACCTTAAACCACAACCTTAAAGAACACAACCAACTTGTAAAATGCGGCCTGATTGTGTATCAGCGAGAAATAAGACGTATTTAGGCTATGTAGCATCTAGCCCTGGAAATGATACCATGCTCCCACTAGGACAGTGGTCGCCAAACTCAAGTCAAGATCACTTTCGCAGTCAAATAGCAACCTGAGACCTACCGCTCAGATAGTTTTTGAAACATGACTTAACATTTTTTACATTAACCTAATAAAAACATTTCTGTACAGATGAGGTTTGGGCAGTAGGCCTAATACAATATCACAGCATATTGGCTATATGCTTGGCCTGGCAATATTGTTATTCTCAGACCATATTATATTTCAAGCTTTGATAACAAAATAGATCAGTTGTTGTACCACTTGCGAGGCACTGCGCCGCATAAATTTAGATAATTCGCTTTTTGATTCGACTGCTGATGGTACATACATCTGATGGTCATGCTGCTTTCAAGACAACTGGGAAATCGAGAGAAAAAAACTAGGTCAAATCATGACGTCAGTGATCTTCAGGTCAGAAAGTCTGAGCTCTAGAAAGATGCCTCAGTTTCCTACTTGGAATTCTGAGTTGGATGCCCGTTCAAAACGATTTTCTCCAGTCGGATCTTGTTCCCAGTTGTCTTGAACGCACGGAAGTCGGAGATGTACGAGTTCACATTTGTTTTGAACACAGCATTAGTCTCAGCGGCGGGAGGGAGAGAGCAGCACGGGGTCCGCCTCTCACGGTCCCTGCTCTCTCCTTCCTTCCCTCCGGTGAGACTGACCAGAGAGAGAGGACACCGTCTTCCAGCTCTTCCAACCCAACTCTGTCTCATGCACAAATTCACGTTGGTCCTATGACAAGAGAAAGTGAAATATTCCTTGATAATAAAATAGACCCGATGAGCTGCTAATGATAATAAAAACGCTATCGATGCACTTGGCTACTCGTTCATTGCAACTGCAGTGCGAGTGGAAGTAGAGTGTTTTATGGTATGTAATAGTGTTGAATAAAAACAGTAGTGACAGTGCTGAATAAAAACTTCAACACGAATTCACTCATACAAACAGCAGCTCTTTGCTGTATTCTTTGACAGTCTCTCTGTGGTCATGGTGGTATTAGGCACAGTGAATTGAGCTATCCGATTGGCCAGCGCAGGAGGCAAACTGGATTTTGCCACAGATCTCCCGGTCCACCGGGTAGGCAGAGTTTGTCTTTTCGAACACAATGAAATGGTTCAAAATGAGAGCACTTTCCTTACCTGGTGCACATGGCTTCTGAATCAAGTGCACCTACCGCAACGTTGGCTTTTCTACAGAAATGTTTGGTGATCAACTATGAATGCCCTGAAGATCGACCATCGACCGGTTGGCGGCCACTGCACTAGAACATTTTGAACACAAAGCATAAGCCCCATTTGCCAAATGTGTCCGGGAGTAGGTTGCCTTTTTTCTAAGACATTCTACCCCAAAATACATGAAAATGTAATTATGTTGACAACAAATATAACTGAAGTTCGCCATTGCTCTGTACGGCGATGATGAGGAGCAAACGATGGCTGTATGCTCGTGGCTCATTCGCCCCACTGCTCGTTCTGTTAGCAACATATATACATTATAACTTGTCACTCTGATCTTTTTCTACTTACCCAGAGTCAGATGAACGAATGGATATCTTTTTCATGTCCATGTGCGCTAGTTAGCAAATGCGCTAACGCCAATTAGCAAATTCCTTCAAACTAAATGCAGAGAATTAATCTGACGATGGGTAAGTAGAAAAGGGGCTTAATTGACAGTCTTGCACTATCCATTTAAAAGCACATCTCGGTAGAAATATGTATATTTTTTACTACTAGTGTAGTGTAACAGTCCTATCCCAATAGAGTTCCAGAAACTTGTAGAATCTATGCCAAGGCGCACTGAAGCTATTCTGGTGGCTCGTGTTCTGGGGGCTCGTGGTGGCCCAACGCCCTATGAAGACACGTTTTGTTGTTGTTCCCTTCATTTCAGCAGTTACCTGTATCTTATCAGTGTCCTCCTCCAGTTGTCATTATAGTGGTATGCTTTGACACTACTTTCACACCATTTTGGTTCCTCACTGGTGGTTGTGCTTCAGCAGCCACATAGCTGTCGGGGCCTGAGAACCGGTGTGAAATATGACTCCACTGGGCCCTCGGCAGGGCCTTGCTCATTGAGCAGACATCCACAGGAAAGGCCGGCGTAATTCTCACCATCAATTACAGTTGCTCTCCTGGGCCCACGACAGCCGTGAGCCGCATCCGCGTGCACCCACATGCCTTACCGTGGCGCAATGAGGCGGGGCACGCCGGGGAGTAAACAAGAGCGTGCAGCCATCCGATAAATACCAAATCTATCTCCCCCTCCTCTCTCGCGCCCTTTCTCTCCGTACCTTCCCACTGTGAGTGATTTTTCTTCCTCTTTTATTCTCTCTCCCTCTTTGTATCGCTCAGTGCCTCCACTTCCATATTCTCTCTTTTTCTTCCCTCTCCCTGTTACTGTCTCTGACTTTCTCTGTTCCCTCTTTCACTGCTTCTCTGTTGTCGTAGTCCTGCATCCCCCTCTCTCTTTGTAGAAAAACGTTTCCATTTCAGGTGATTCCCTCTTTTTTCTCCTGTCCTTTTTATTTTTGTACTCTGTTCACTCTGTCGTCCAACTTTCAGAGACTGTCTCTCACTTCCTTCTTTACCTGTTATGTCCTCGTCTATCCCTTTATTCTGTTCTCTCATGTCTACAGTTTGAATTTTCGCTCCCTCCCTGTCATAACATTTGAAGCCTGATGAAAAGATGATCGATTACGTCACACTCTCTGCCATCAAGGAGATGATATGTTCCTGTGAAGCGGAGTCTCCCCACAAGCATGGTTGGCTCAGAGGACGTGACTTGTCCAAATTGGGCCATCCCGTCATCTGAACACCCTCCTCATTTATCCTCTTCGTGGCTTCTGCCGCATCGCTGTCATTGCTACTGTTATTTCTACTGCTCTTTGACGTCGTCACGGTTATCATGATTAGGTTTAGACTGAGTATGTGTTGGCGGAATCTCCCTAAGCCCCCAACTGAACATAGGGATTGTCTGGTGTCCTACTCAGGATCATTGTCAGCTTTGTCATCACATACTCATCATCACCACTGTCGTCGTCATCATCATCACCGTTGCCATCATCACCATCACCACCTTAATCATCATTCCCTTGGACATCATCACTCTTGTCATCATCAATAGCACCTCCTTTGATCGCATCCTAATTCTCAGGTGACTGGTAGTGGCTGCTTGAATGAGTCTGCCCGCAGTTGTCTTTCACGGCAGATGTATGGAGAGCGAGATTGCGAGCACCTCCCGCTGCGATGATGTGGCAAAGCCCTGCTCGCCTCTCTAAGCCAAGACATCAATAAAGGGACTGCAACAGTGGCGCCTTCTGCCAAGTAGAGTAGAAGGGCTTTGAGCTCCACAGTGTTTCCCCACGTGAGACTCCTCTCCTACAGAGTTGTTCCATGGGCCTTAAAGGAAGAGCCGCAGACTACGAAGACTTTCCCACCAATTAGACCAAGTGCTAGTCTCTTAATGGTGCTGTCATATTATGGGCGGCTTGTGCAAGCGACTGTTTGAATAGAGGTAGGTGCACATAGAAATAGATTTGCTTTAATCGGAATGTCCCTACTAGTATTTCTATATCTACGGTGTTGCTAACTGAGTAAGTGTGCAATCGCTAGTGATCTAGAAAAGGGGACAAGTACACAGAGCGGGGTTGGGAGCGGAAAGGCCAAGCTGCAGTGGGAAAGAGATGGCGTTTCAGCCAGTGGAGAAAGAGTGGGTGTTGCGGCTTTGTTTGGTTAGCTTTTGGGAATGAAGTAATAGACCCTCATGCCCATTTATATTTGTGACCTTTACCCTTTTACAGCTCCCACACACACACTGAACTGTGGAGTGTGGAGACACCTCCTACTACCTCCTCACTTTGTTTACCTTTGATAGTGCTGAAGGACTTGTTTGGGTTGGGAAGTCCACTGGATTTAGGTGCCCCGGGCCTGAAATGCGTTAGTCCGGCCCTGGTTAGCTCGCTAACGCTAGCTAGGTAGTGTATCTATGTAAGTGTTGGTACTGGGGGCAGGCATTTAGCTGTTGTAGCTGGTGTGGACAGTGCATATTGATTTAGCCCAATCTGCCTCTTCATTTAGGGCTCAGGGAAATGAATAGCTGACTGCAAAACAATCAGCCGCTGCCACCTCCGCACAATTCCGCCTACCAACCTGACACACACCCACCCTCAACGCAAGCACGCTCAAATGCTGACCACAATGTTGATTTTGTCCACCCAACCAGGACACGCAGGCTGAAATATCTAAACTAACTCGGAATCAACTATATTAATTTGGGGACAGGTCGAAAAGCATTCAACATTTATGGCAATTTAGCTAGCTAGCTTGCTGTTGCTAGAATTGTCCTGGGATATAAACGTTGGGTTGTTATTTTACCTGAAATGCACAAGGTCCTCTACTCTGACAATTAATCCACAGATAAAAGGGTAAACCGAGTTTGTTTCTAGTAATCTCTCCTCCTTCAAGCTTCTTCTTCTTTGGACTTTATATGGCTGTTGGCAACCAACTTTAAGGTGCTTTACCACCACCGACTGGAGTGTGGACCTTAGTTTATCTTTCAGTCACCCAATGTGGGTATATACTCCTAAAAACCAATGAGGAGATGGGAGAGGCGGGACTTGCAGCGCGTCAAGCATCACAAATAGAACCAAGTTCTATTTTAGCACCTGGCTAAGCAGACGGTCGTTGAAGTGCACGAGCAGTGTGGGTGCAATGATTGAATAACATGTATGTGTACATTTATTTTGCAGTGTACCCAACGCGGGCGGTGTGGGCAGCATGATACACAATGCTTGCACACAGGCATTTATGTGAATTGATGTGTGTATCACACCTTGAAATGTGGGTTCCATCATGCAAACACATATATGTGTATACACACACACACACTGAGTATATCAAACATTAGGAACACCTTCTTAAATTTGAGTTGCACCCCACCCCCCTTTTTGCACTCAGAACAGCCTCATTTCTTTTTGGTCTCTAGAAGGTGTCAAAAGCGTTCCACAGGGATGCTGGCCCATGTTTCCCACAGTTATGTCAATTTGGCTGGATGTCCTTGGTGTGGTGGACCATTCTTGATACACAAGGGAAACTGTTGAGCGTGGAAAACCCAGCAGTGTTGCAGTTCTTGACACAAACCGGTGCACCTGGCACCTGCTACCATACCCCGTTCAAAGGCACTTACATTTTTTGTCTTGCCCATTCCACATCTGAATGGCACAAATACACAATCCATATCTCAATTGTTTCGAGGCTTAAAAATCGTTCTTTAACCTATCTCCTACCCTTCATCTACACTGATTGAAGGGGATTTAACAAGTGACATCAATAAGGGACCATAGCTTTCACCTGGATTAATCTGGTCAGTCTATGTCATGGAAAGAGCAGGTGTTCTTAATGTTTTGTACACTCAGTGTACATACACGTGCGTGCGTACACACACACACACACTCTATTGGCTTGTGCACCTATTCTAGTACCCACACAACGCAATCATAAATCAAGCATTTAGTAAAGTACTTGCTCTTAGATCAAACACGTTTGAGATCAAGTGGAGAAACAAAACATTCAATGTTCATTTATTTTGTTTGAAATACGGCCCGCCAGGATTCGAATGCTTTTTGATCCTGGAAGTAGCACCAGCATCCAGTTCTCCCAAACGTGACTAATTGCATGTCTGTAAGAAAAATGTGTCTCCTATTACACGTGATCCTCACTAACAAGTGTAGCAGATATGAGCAGGCTTGTCATTACTAGTATCCATTGTGTGTTGACATCAACCGTCTTGGGACCTGGAGTAGTCTCACACGCATGCCCAACGAAGACCTTGGTCGGGTAATAGTTATCACCCTAGCTATGAGAGTGTGTCATTTGTGTTGGTTTGTGTCCATGGTTTGCCAGACAGAGACTGTCACAGTACGTTAGGCAAGCGCACTGACATACAGTACACTACAAGCAGCAACAAAGTCCTTTCATTCATTATTGCAATGAGAGGTCCCGGCTCGATCTGCCAGGTTATCTGTGACTCAAAGGCAGCTATTTCAGGTGACAGTACCTCAGGTCTTATTCAAAGCTCTGTAGGGAGATGTGCTGTGAATCAAGTGGTGCCCCTCACCATGAATTATGCAGGACTTTCTTCTACCTCTGTGCTCTCCTCCCACACTGTGTGTGCCTCTCTCTCTCTCCTCTCTCCTCTCACACACACACACTTTCTCCTTCTCACACATCCCTCTTCCCAGTACACACATTGACACACTCTCTCTCGCACACAAATCTCCCCACTCACTCTCACACACACTCAGACCCCTCCCTTCCTCAGCCTCTTTCTCTCTCTCTGACACTGCTGCGTACTGACTAGATTTGTAGTATTAAACATCAGCATTTACGGGGCTAACTGTGCTATGTGGGGGTGCAGTCAGAAGCAGGTGACGTGATGTGAGGACGAGGTGACTCGTTCTCTACCTACCATTCACCAGCGGGAAGGAGAGACCGGGGAGGTTGGCTGATTACTAAATTATTTATTTCATGAGCCCCCATTTTACTTTGTGTGTGTGTGTGTGGGGGGGGGGGGGGGGGGGGGGGATTTTACTATCCTTGTGGGGCCCAGAAGTCCTAACAATAATAGTAAAACAAGGAAAATTCGGGCAAGTAGGGACATTGCGCCGGTCCCCACAAGGAAAAAGGCTTTTTTAGGGGTTAGGTTTAGGGTTATAATTAGGGTTACAATTAGGGTTAGTCAAAAATTATAATAAAATAAAATCTGTTACTTCAAGTTGCCTCCTTCAGTGGCAATTTTTAGCATGTAAATCTTGGTAGGGCATCAAGAAAAAAAGGTGGGATGCATGCCAGCAAAGCCACTGCACAACACTAAACAATACATTATTTGCACTATAACGGTGACAAACGGTGCCCAAAAACGGTTAGCCCCAACATAAAGCTGTACCAACAGCAGTCCCAACATCTTACCACTGCTACTCCTGGCTATCAGCAGAGCCTTGTCTGACAGCGAAACAGTTCATTCAGGCTCATTTACTGCCTTTAAAAAAACATAGCTGACATGGTTAAACAGATGTGGTTTCTAATGACAATTGAGATGTATAAGAGGCAATCCGTAATTTCGATTAAGACATTAATGAGCGAGCTAGGACGGATGTAGTCAACATAACTATTTGTTTAGCACTTTTGAAATGTACAGCGACACAATTCAGAACATGGGCTGTTCTTACAGTGTTGTCCCTGTACACCAAGTCAGAACCGTAGAATAAATAAAGAAGACATATAAGCAGACAATGAAAGCTCGTACAATATTCAATGATTACATTTCTCTAAAACAGGTTATAGGCTACATGTGTAGCCTATAACCTGAGAACAGTAGTCGAAATTAAGAGGGGTAAATAGACCAAATTATTAGGGTGAGGCACATGGGCTACTAACATCTTACTACACAACATCCACTTATTACTTTCTTAGCTACAGTATACATATCTCCCTGGCAAATTACATAATTTATGCAGCAGCATGCAACACATTTTTGGACTGTGCTGTGCTCACTTGAACAGGAAGGTAGCGCGGCGGTCCTTCATGGACAAATTTTGTCATCAAAGTCTGGCATTCTCTGGATTTATGCTGCTTTCAAAACAACTGGGAACGTCATTGATCTTCAGGTCATAGCTCTAGAAAGAGGCCGGATTTACAATTCCAAGTTGGATGACCGTTCAAAACGTATTTTCCCAGTCGAAGCTTGTTTATTCCCGCCATCTCAGTTGTCTTGAACTCACTGAAGTTAAGTTTTCAATGTTTATCATTTTAAACTTGGAAAAACCCAGATTTGATCCCAGATTTGGGACCACACAGCTACTCTACTGAATAGCAGGCTAGTGATTGCTTTGCAATGCTTGCAGTTAGCCACTGTCACTGATTCCTTCCAAACCACTCATTGTTGAATATGTGATTTCCAACTTGTTGTGTATACAAACAATGTATACGAAATGCTTCAGTCTGGTTTTAGACCCCATCATAGCACTGAGACTGCACTTGTGAAGGTGGTAAATGGCCTTTTAATGGCGTCAGACCGAGGCTCTGCATCTGTCCTCGTGCTACTAGACCTTAGTGCTGCCTTTGATACCATCGATCACCACATTCTTTTGGAGAGACTGGAAACCCAAATTGGTCTACACGGACAAGTTCTGGCCTGGTTTAGATCTTATCTGTCGGAAAGATATCCGTTTGTCTCTGTGAATGGTTTGTCCTCTGACAAATCAACTGTACATTTCGGTGTTCCTCCAGGTTCCGTTTTAGGACCACTATTGTTTTCACTATATATTTTACCTCTTGGGGATGTCATTCGAAAACATAATGTTAACTTTCACTGCTATGCGGATGACACACAGCTGTACATTTCAATGAAACATGGTGAAGCCCCAAAATTGCCCTCGCTAGAAGCCTGTGTTTCAGACATAAGGAAGTGGATGGCTGAAAACTTTCTACTTTTAAACTCAGACAAAACAGAGATGCTTGTTCTAGGTCCCAAGAAACAAAGATATCTTCTGTTAAATCTGACAATTAATCTTGATGGTTGTAAAGTCGTCTCAAATAAAACTGTGAAGTAGCTCGGCGTTACTCTGGACCCTGATCTCTCTTTTGACGAACATATCAAGACTGTTTCAAAGACAGCTTTTTTCCATCTATGTAACATTGCAAAAATCTGAAATTTTCTGTCCAGAAATGATACAGAAAAATTAATCCATGCTTTTGTTACTTCTAGGTTAGACTACTGCAATGCTCTACTTTCCGGCTACCCGGATAAAGCACTAAATAAACTTCAGTTAGTGCTAAATACGGCTGCTAGAATCCTGACTAGAACCAAAAAATTTGATCATAATACTCCAGTGCTAGCTTCCCTACACTGGCTTCCTGTTAAGGCAAGGGCTGATTTCAAGGTTTTACTGTTAACCTATAAAGCGTTACATGGGCTTGCTCCTACCTATCTTTCTGAGTTGGTCCTGCCGTACATACCTACACGTACGCTACGGTCACAAGACGCAGGCCTCCTAATTGTTCCTAGAATTTCTAAGCAAACAGCTGGAGGCAGGGCTTTCTCCTATAGATCTCCATTTTTATGGAATGGTCTGCCTACCCATGTGAGAGACGCAGACTCGGTCTCAACCTTTAAGTCTTTACTGAAGACTTATCTCTTCAGTAGGTCATATGATTGAGTGTAGTCTGGCCCAGGAGTGTGAAGGTGAACGGAAAGGCTCTGGAGCAACGAACCGCCCTTGCTGTCTCTGCCTGGCCGGTTCCCCTCTCTCCACTGGGATTCTCTGCCTCTACCCCTATTACAGGGGCTGAGTCACTGGCTTACTGGTGCTCTTTCATGCCGTCCCTAGGAGGGGTGCGTCACTTGAGTGGGTTGAGTTACTGACGTGATCTTCCTGTCTGGGTTGGCGCCCCCCCTTGGTTTGTGCTGTTGTGGAGACCTTTGTGGGCTATACTCGGCCTTGTCTCAGGATTGTAAGTTGGTGGTTGAAGTTATCCCTCTAGTGGTGCGGGGGCTGTGCTTTGGCAAAATGGGTGGGGTTATATCCTTCCTGTTTGGCCCTGTCCGGGGGTATCATCGGATGGGGCCACAGTGTGTCCTGACACCTCCAGTCTCAGCCTCCAGTATTTATGCTGCAGTAGTTTATGTGTCGGGGGGCTAGGGTCAGTTGGTTATATCTGAAGTACTTCTCCTGTCTTATCCAGTGTCCTGTGTGAATTTAAGTATGCTCTCTCTAATTCTCTCCTTCTCTCTTTCTTTCTCTCTCTCGGAGGACCTGAGCCCTAGGACCACGCGTCAGGACTACCGGGCATGATGACTCCTTGCTGTCCCCAGTCCACCTGGCCTTGCTGCTGTTCCAGTTTCAACTGTTCTGCCTGCGGTTATGGAACCCTTACCTGTCCACCGGACGTGCTACCTGTCCCAGACCTGCTGTTTTCAACTCTTAATGATCGGCTATAAAAAGCCAACTGACATTTATTCCTGATTATTATTTGACCATGCTGGTCATTTATGAACATTTTGAACATCTTGGCCATGTTCTGTTATAATCTCCACCCGGCACAGCCAGAAGAGGACTGGCCACCCCTCATAGCCTGGTTCCTCTCTAGGTTTCTTCCTAGGTTTTGGCCTTTCTAGGGAGTTTTTCCTAGCCGCCGTGCTTCTACACCTGCATTGCTTGCTGTTTGGGGTTTTAGGCTGCGTTTCTGTACAGCACTTCGAGATATTAGCTGATGTACGAAGGGCTATATAAAATAAACTTGATTTGATTTGTGTAATGTTTATGTCCAATGGCCGATGAGTTTTATCTATAATTTCTCTTCATTATTTATCTTCATATGACATGGATTAAAAAGGGTTTGCCAGTAGATTGTCGACCTGATTCATGATGATGACTGCAAGCTAAGATTTTGAAAGTCCAATCAAAGCTACTGTAGATATAACGTGATTTGACGTAATTTTACCTGTGGCCAATGATCTTGGGCCGTCTTGGATTGGCACTTCTATTGTAACTCTATGGCAACACCCAAGGGGCTGGAATGTTCTAGCTCCACCCTTAGACTTGGCGGTGACAGTATGAGTGACAGAACACTGAGCCAATCACAGCGCAACGCTCCATATTTTCTGCTGGCTTGCCCCACCCCCACCACAGAAAGCACTGAGCTAGGCTGAAACACCTGCATTTTGGAGCTGCCTTACTCAAGAAAACAAAAAAAGAGACCATGTTTGTATGCAGATTTTTTAACTCAATTATATATTTATTTGTTTACATTGTTTGCAAACTGATATGTAACATGTATTAATGCCAAAATATTTTTTGGGGTGACAAAAACGTGGGGCTCAAAATTGAATGACGGGTCGCCATTGAATGACGGGTCGCCACACGTGCCTGATAATCTAAGAATTGATTTGTGTTGGGCCGGCCCAGGTTAAAGTTTTGCGCGACATTGTAGCCTGTATAGGCCAACACATGACCATTGCTGTGGTGAGAGAAAGAAGCGCACCTGTATCTTTCACAGAACTAGAATAAGATTCACTTTCCCTCTCTCTGCTCTGATAGACATGTCCCTGCAACTCTCACCTCTCCAGCGTTGCACTTCATTGCCGCGGTAACCCCTGATAAATTGAAATACATTTACCAAAGTTATAGAATTACTCCCGTCTGTTCAGAAAGAAATTCAATCTTTCAGAATACTACACCAGGAGTAGGCCTATAATTTAGCCACAGCGGATCAATAGCATATTATTATTTGTTTTTGTTATACAATATGTGAGTCTTCACACACTTAGGTCTATGCTATTGATGCGTTTCAAGAAAAGGTCGTTTTTATTGATCTCAGATTCTCAGTTTGTCAGTGTCAAAGTAGCCTTTCATTTTGTTCATTTGTGAAGTATTAAAAAAGATTCTGCTAAAGTCTCCAGCCATCGAAAATAATGTACATTTGCACGGAATGCATTTATAAAAGGCCCATGTATGCAATTTATGCAAGCACCTCTACTCTACTGCTCTATGCCAGCACGCAAAACCGATGATATGTATGCAATCCTTTATTCAACTTTCTTTTCTATTACCTCAGAGGCCCCCCTCTCGGTTAACTTTTTGTTCCGGCACCTCCCAATTTACAAGTTAAGTACTGGGGTTAGTGTTAGGAGTTAGGGCTAGGTTTCGTTTTGGGGTTAAGATTAGGGTTAGGTTAGGGTTTAGGGAAAATTGAATTTTCAGTTGTTTGGTCCCCTTAAGGATAATAAAATAAATGTTTTTGAGGATTGGTGGGGTTGCAGTGTATGTTTGATGGAGGGACTGTGTGTGTATGCTCGTGCATACAGCTAGTGAGTTATGCTCATGCGGGCCACACCTTGTACAGCCTACGATTTAGATCTGGCAAAAGCTTTCCAGATCAAGAACCATAATCCACTTTGCTGCAATGCCCCTGCAATGCAACATCCTTTGTCCTTAGTCTCTCAGTACGTGTGTGTATGTGTGTGTGTGTCCCTAGTGTCGGTGTGTATGTGCGTGCGTGCGTGTGTGTCTATTTCACCATTGCGTGCCAGCAAGAGAAAGTGAGAGGACCGTGGAAGAACGAACTCAGATCCCCTCCTCTCAGCTCATGAAAAATTGCTGGGAAAGGGCAAATATTTGAGAGCAGCCGATCGAGCGCTACTGTTAGTCCCTAATAAATACAGCTCAATTCTCCCAGGTGCTCCAATGCGGTCTTCTCCACTGAAGCAAACCTGCCTGGCAAATGCTTCCAGATGTAAAGAGTGAGAGAAAGAAAAAGAGGAAGAGAGACACAGGGTTGATTGAATTAAGCCGTTCTTAAATGAATCGCTGCTTTTGCCTGCAGTCCATTATTATAGCTGTGCTCATAAATGTAATGTGATACGTACGGGTATATATTCGATTTTAGATGAGCTCATAGTGTCTGCCCTGCAGAAACGTCTACCCTCTTGCCGGAGTGTTCATCAGTTCATTTATTTGCCTCATGTAACCTCAAACACAGAGATATTATTTAACTAACATCTTAGGGCTAGGGTCCTTTTTTCTCAATTTCCGCCTGACTGACGTGCCCAAAGTAAACTGCCTGTTGCTCAGGCCCTGAAGCCAGGATATGCATATAATTGGAACCATTGGAAAGAAAACACTTTAATGTTTGTAGAACTGTTAAAATAATGTAGGAGAATATAACACAATAGATATGGTAGGAGAAAATCCACTCCTACACTTGTGACGACTTCACCAATGTGACCAGCAAGATCCTGGCCAAGGTGGGCCGCAACCTGCACAACCAAGCCCACCATCTTCTCTGGCTCATCATAGAGCAAATTAAAGCCCACTTCTACCGTGCCTACATCATGCGCTAGTGCAACCCGCTGTTCTCGGGCCACGACAACCTCAGTCCGGTGGTGACCACAGAGCAGAATTTCAACAGCCTGCTCATCCGGCCCGACCACTCCCTCCGGAAGCGAGGCGACAGCTACTACCTCAACCGGGGCACCATGCTGCACACTCACATCTCGGCCCACCAGAGGGAGCTGGTGTGCTCGGGACTGGACGCCTTCCTGCTGGCGGGCGAAGTGTAACCGAGGGACAAGATTGATGCCAGCCACTTCCCCGTGTTCCATCAGATGTTGGGTGTGCGCCTCTTCTCTAACCACCAGGTTAGTAGAGGGCTTTTCACACTAATGAGCCGAACCAAGCCAAGGCAAACCAAGCTGCATTGAGTTGATCTGGGAGTTCATCCACCATAGTTTCTGGAACCCTGCTCACAAGGACAATGTGAAGAAGAAGAATGAAGATGAAAAAAATCATAGCAAGAGGACAGCTTGGTTCAGGTGAAAAGGGTATAGGGTTATAGTAAAGGAGAACTAGGGAGCTTCAGTATCATGTCCCCATAAAGCTTTTGAAATCAAAACCAATGCTGATGGAGTTAAGGTACTGGAACATTTAAACTAAACATAACACTGCCATGAGTAGCTCCAGTTTTATTGATTCGCTTCTCCTCCAGACCACAAAGTCAAGACCTTCTGTGTAGGGTCACAACAAGCCAAAGAGTAGGACTCAAATGTAAGATGAATACAGTATCCCATTGTTACACAACGTGGAGCGCTACAGTTTTATCGATTGCATATAATTTGCTGAGTACTGCAAAGACATTGAGATGTAAACTTAGATACACATACAATAGTTAATTCTACATGAAGTCCAATCATCAGCCATATCAACAGCATTAGCAGCAGTGTTGTTTTGAAGAGTTGTCTCTGAAGTATGTGTGTGTGTGTGTGTGTGTGTGTGTGTGTGTGTGTGTGTGTGTGTGTGTGTGTGTGTGTGTGTGCATGTTTTTCAGCTGCTTGCCAAGGTTTAGAGCGGAGAGGACCAGTCTCTCTTCGAGAGCAGGGTGCGCCGGACCCCTCAGAAGCAGGAGACCTGAAACAGACCCTTGACCGTATGGTCAGACACCTGTTTGGAGAAGGTAAACAACGTTCCAAGTTTATGGATACCCACGTACCCACAATATTGATACCCCATGGTAGTCAACATAATTCTCCATGTAGCGTTCACCTACCAAGGTTCTGTTCCAATACTTCTTCCCTTCCTTGAAATGGTCTGGCATGACTGCATTGGTGAAAGCTTGCTAGATTAACTCTTACGGATTAGATGAACTCTTACGGATTTTAAAGGATCCATTTAAAATGGTTTTAACAGGCCCATAGTCCTCTTAGGCCATTGGTCTCTTGAAGGAAAGGATACAGGGAAATGTAACTTTTTGATAATTTTGGCATCAGTCCCTCGCCCTTTGTCTCAACCTGTTCTTTCCTCTCCTCCATCTCCCTTCATCCTTCTCATCTCTCTTTTCTGTGCCAGAGCTGGAGATCCGCTGGGTGGAGTGTTAGTTCCCCTTCACACATGCCTCCTTTGAGATAGAGGTGCATTTCCAGGATGACTGGCTGGAGGTGTTGGACTGTGGGGTGATGGAGCAGGAGCTGGTAAGCATGGCTGTTGACACACATGCAAATATACACAGACAAATGCACACACTCATGCACATGGGGCCGCAGGTAACCTAGCGGTCAGAGCGTTGAGCCAGTAACTGAAAGTTTGCTAGTTCGAATCCCCTGCCAACCAGCCGACTATGTAAAACATCTGTCGAACTGCCCTTGAGAAAGGCACTTGACCCAGGGTCGCCGTCAATAATGGCTGATCCCTGGCCGTGACCTCACTCTCCAAGGGTGTCTCAGGGGGAGTGGGATATGCAAGAAACACATTTCCATTTCACACCTCACACTTGTACATGTGTGAAACAGGACAAATATAAGCACCCCCATATGCGCAAACACTCACACACGAACGCATACACACAGGCACACACTCATTCACGCTTGCAAACACACATGCACGTACTGTATACACAAACATGAACTCGTACTGTAGGTCTTGCATACACTTACTCTTTCTCTCTCACACACGCACGTACGCATGCACACACTCTCACACACATGCTTTAAAAAATACCCTTGCGCGCGCGCACACACACACACACACACTGGCAAACACACACACACACACACACACACACAGGCAAACACACACACAGGCAAACACAAACAACCAAAACAACAGATTACTCTTTACAGATTTGGATCTGCGGTACTTAAGAGATAACTCTCGCTGTTTTGCCCTTGAACAAAGCTGTGTGCTGACGTGCCTCAATAAACATCCCACTTGTCTAGAAATCAATAATACATGAAATGGACGCCAAAACAACATGACTTCTGTTTAGCTATAGTGTTTGCTCTCTCCCCACACAACGAAGGCTGTTGTGGCTGAGGTCGTTGAGGTCAAACCTTTCTCCTCTGTCTTCGACCCTGCTGCAGTGCAGTCACACTTCCTGCCTCCACCAGCAGATGGCAGTGTTGTGCAACTGAGGGGTGCAGGTGAGCCTGAGGGTGGTGGGATTCCTGTTTGGGGAGTGTGTGGACGGAGACACTCTCTGTGGCCCCAGGGGACGGGGTCTGGTTCAGCGGCCCAGACAGAGGCTTGTTCCGGGGGGAGAGGACCTTGAATGACCCCCTTGCGCTTCAACAGTAGCTTGCAGCCAGCGAGCCTGCCATCCCTAGACTGTTACTAAAGGCATTAAAGAAGAGGGAATATGTTTGGAGATCTCCTGATTCCAGCTCTGCACTACAGTGGAAAAACCCTCTTAACACTCAGCCCCTAGCCTTTCACCTCCAGACACATTGATTAAATAGTTATGTCCAATTGGCTCAGGCTCTGCCTGCTCGTGACACTGTTCCACAAGTGCCTAAATCACATTATAGAGCCAAACTGAGCCCAGCCAAGCTGTATTGGGCTGGCCTGGTTACGCCTCCACTATAGGTGCTGGAACCATGATGTAAAGGACAATGTGAAAAGAAAATATATGGGCCAGAACAGTATGCTTTGGGTCGGCCCTATAGTGTGAGGCAAAAGACGTTTCACATTATAGGGCCAACTGTTTAGACAATGTTTAGACTTATATTGTCTCAGAAGCCCAAACTTCTAAGATACCATTCCAAAGCCTGGGAAAGTTGTGTGTAAAAATAAATGTGTCTTAAAAAAGCATGTATAAGATAGGAAAAAGTAATTCTACTCTGTGAGCAATGCTACTCTATGTGAAAGGTCTCTGAGTTTAATGCGAGAGCACTGGCAGGTTTAACACTGTTGTGTTGTTTTAATGAAGCCGTCTTATTGTTCTATTATGAGCTATGCTGGAGCACACCGTTGAATGGTCCAAAACAAACAACTCCATTCCAATCTTGTGGATCAGACTCTAAAACATAAGGCTCCATTCCAAGATTGTGTGTTGGATGCTACAAAACAAACGGCTCCATTCCAAGATTGTGCGTTGGATGCTACATTACTCTCCCTGAGTGCTGAGTGCTCCTTCCAACATGCCTTAGTTGATGGGCCCGGAGTTTGGAAGTGTGTCCACTTGTTGGTGCAGCCATCATCTGGCTTATTTTGGAACCTACCGCCGACTGTGCTCTCTGGCATTTTGAGGGCGTCAATAATTGAACACCCCTGACCTCATCCCAACAAGACACTCTGTTTTGTTAACCCCCCCCAAAAAGGAGAAAGACAAGCATTTTTTCCATATTTAGTTTTCTCTCTCTCGCTTTCCCTTTCTTTCTTTCTCTCCCTCTTTACCATTCTCTTACTCCCTCTATATTTCTCTCTCTATATATTTCTCTCTCTCTCTTTCTTTATTTCTCTCTCTCTTTATATATATATTTCTCTCTATATATATATTTCTCTCTATATATATATATATATATTTCTCTCTCTCTATATATATATTTCTCTCTCTATATATATATATATTTCTCTCGTTTTCTCTCCCATTTTCATTTTGGAGCAACTCACAAGATTTCGGTGCAATTTAGCCGGAGGGACTGTAGAATCAGTGATGTAGAATCAGCACATCCAAACCTATTTCTGACATGGCGCCTCCTTAAAAATAGCTTTTTTGTCAGGGCATTGCGAGAGTCTCTCTCTCCTTTTTTTATTTTGTTTAACAAAGGAGACATCCCTTGCAATACTATTTATACTTCATCTCTCAATTTAACGTAGGAGGGTCTGTGCAAAAAGCCTTTTTGTCTTTATGACACTGCTACTGGGGTTAAATTGTTGTATAAAACATTTGTCATGCCATTTTCTGTTTGTTATGATTCATAAAAAGCAATGCTACTCTGTGAGCAATACTACTCTATCTTTGAAGAACTCATGTTGAACCCGCGGGATGTAGTTTGGGGGTGCTGCGATCTTTCGCCAACGGACAAATATGTTGGTCTGCTAATACAGGACTAGTAGCATTTTTGGGGGTATATAATACAGTACCAGTCAAAAGTTCAGACACACCTACTCATTCAAGGGTTTTTCTTTATTTCTACTATTTTCTACATTGTAGAATAATAGTGAAGACATCAAAACTATAAAATAACACATATGGAATCATGTAGTAACCAAAAAAGTGTTAAACAAATCAAAATATATTTTATATTTGAGATTCTTCAAAGTAGCCACCCTTTGCCTTAATGACAGCTTTGCACACTCTTGGCATTCTCTCAACCAGCTTCACCGGGAATGCTTTTCCAACAGTCTTGAAGGAGTTCCCACATATGCTGATCACTTGTTGGCTGCTTTCCCTTTACTCTTCGGTCCTACTCATCCCAAACCATCTCAATTGGGTTGAATTCGGGTGATTGTGGAGGCCAGGTCATCTGATGCAGCCCATTACTTCCCACGGCTATGGTTGAACCCCTCATTTTTTGTGTTAACTTTGGAAATTGGTCAATCAGAATAGGTGAGTGTGTTGCTGGTGTGATTTATACTATATAACGTTTAATATTCCTTGTTTTTTTTGGATTTGTATTTATTATTGCTCCCCATTAGCTGCTGCCAGAGTCTATTTTGGACTTGGAAACTGTGACGAGACCCCTGGTGGCATTTCTTGTGGGGTATGCATGGGTGCATGAGCTGTGCGCTAGTCGCTTTAACAGACAGCTTGGTACTTCCAACATGTCAATCCCTCTCACTAAGACAAGTGGTGATGCAGTCATCCTCCCCTCAGCAGCCTCCACTGTTACATTATGACTTCCAACACCCCTGGGACATTGTACATTAGCAGCAGCACTATGACAACTCAGCTACACAATGGTAGGGATTATCTGAGCAGGTCTTGGGTCACTAATAAGTAATTGTCTCTCGCGGCCAGGCAACAAAATTATTTGGGTGGACTCCGTCATTGCTGTAGATCATCTTCCGTTTCTGAAAGGTGTCAAAGTTATCTATAAAAGTTATGCCAACAGAGCTACAGTAATCCTTTAGCCAGATGTGTAATGCCAGAAGCTTGCTGAATCTTTCGTAGCCGCGTCCCAGCAATGGCACAGGGCCTGAAATGATCTGCTGTTTTTTGGAGTCTTCCAGAGCTAGAATCAGTTCTTTAAAACTCGTTTCAGCAGTTCTGAGCTAGCCCTCCTAATGCCGTTTTGTCCCCGCATGGACTACGACAGCATCAGGACCCAGCAGCTGTCACAGAACGGTAGGAAGTAGCCTTGTAATTTCCTGTACTCGTGCTCAAGGATAGCACAGGGTTTTTGACCCGGGAACCGAGATATTTCTCATCATAGAGCTGCCGATGATGACAGTTGGTGAAATGGCCGAGGAGGTCCAGTTGTTTTTCCGCCTAGAGGGGTTTAGGAGACCCCTCGAGGACCGATGGGAGGTGAGACCCGATAGACGCAAGCCAGCCATATAATCGATTGTGGCTGACGGGGCCGGCGTCTCGCACCCTCACGGTCCAATGAGGGGAGAGCTCTGAAGATCTGAACCTGAGATAGGATCACCCTGGGTTGGAAACAGGGTAGAGGCCGATGGCACTGCAACCTCCGAGGCCAGCGGGGGGAAGCTGTTTTATGTCTGGATTGGGCTTCCCAAAGCCAAAGAAGCCATGTTCACCATTGACCACTGCTTTCCAGTGGGCCTACGATGGATGATGGGATTACATTGCTGGATAGTGATCGGAGACTGTGGCATCCGCTAAGTCCTCTAGAAGCGTCGTTCCTGTTAAATTTTCCACATTCGGGGGAGACTTCCTCAGTGTGAGGTCTCTGTGAAGCACAGGCCAGTCAGTCAAAGATGGTGACAGGGCTGTGATTCTCTCACCGTATTAGAAGTGTAGAGATGGTGGAAGTGCAACGTGGAATTTTGCTTGCTTTGGCAAGACAGCTGTATCCCATAGTCCTCCGCACAGTGTCCCGGAAAAGAGGCATGGTGAACACAACTCCTACAACGCAGGAAGCATTCGCCTCTTCCTCTGAATGAGGAGGCCTCCATCCAATCAGTTATCTTCGTTAGCTTGATGGCTAGCAGCTTAGCTTGCTTGCTAAAGTTACCAACTCTTTTAAGCAGGCTTTAAACTGTCTGTTAAGCGGGATTCCCGGAACAAGAAATAGCTAACTGTTGTGTCTTAAGGTGCTCTGACAGATAGGTGTACACGTAACATCTTCTTGTATCCACTGAAAACGGCATTTCTTCATAAAGGAAGCACTCAAGAGCTTCACTTCCTGTTTACATCTGGTAAAAAAAGGTACTATCCGAATGGGATTCATATTTTCCAGTTTCGATACCGGGAATAGTTATATTTATCCTGAGAGTCCCGAGAAATACCGCAAGTGCCCATTTTAAAGCGCTTAAAACCATAATATGATCCCTATGCCATGGTTTTCCCCAAATGAGAGGGGCGCTGCACCACCATGTTGGTTTGGCTGCGACCACTATGTAAAGATTTCAGAGCAAATTAAATTTAGATTTAGTAATGATAGAGTAAGTATCATTGATCGCCAATTACATTGTTGTGAATTGCGAAACAGCCTGTTCATGAATTCCAAGCATTATAATGTTCCTCAATTAATTCAACGCATTTCAGCAGTGGGCTGTCTCGAAACAGAGTGCGCTCAGGACGCACAGAGCGCACCCAGAATATAGAATTGCCGACTCATACAAACGGTGTAATGGCAGTCAAATTACAAAAAGTCAAATGACTAAAGTTGCCTAAGCTTGCTAGATAACCTCCTTCAACGAATGACAGAATACCTCCTATATTTGTCAAAATTGAGTTGATGATTATGCAGATCAGCTCATGAATAATGAGATGATGCAAATACAATGAACAAAAATATAAACCAAATGAGCTTCAATGCCATACAACACTCCTTCCGAGGCCTCCAACTGCTTTTAAATGCAAGTAAAACTAAGTGCATGCTCTTCAACCGATTGCTGCCCACACCCACACCGCCCGACTAGCATCACTACTCTGGACGGTTCTGACTTAGAATATGTGGACAACTACAAATACCTAGGTGTCTGGTTAGACTGTAAACTCTCCTTCCAGACTCACATTAAGTATCTCCAATCCAAAATGAAATCTAGAATCGGCTTCCTATTTTGCAACAAAGCCTCCTTCACTCATGCTGCCAAACATACCCTCGTAAAACTGACTATCCTACCGATCCTTGACTTCGGCGATGTCATTTACAAAATAGCCTCCAACACTCGACTCAGCAAACTGGATGCAGTCTATCACAGTGCCATCTGTTATATCACCAAAGCCCCATATACTACCCACCACTGCGACCTGTATGCTCTCGTTAGATAGCCCTCACTACATATTCATCGCTAAACCCACTGGCTCCAGGTCATCTATAAGTCTATGCTAGGTAAAGCCCCGCCTTCTGTGCTCACTGGTCACCACAGCAACACCCACCTTAGCACGCGCTCCAGCAGGTATATTTCACTGGTCATCCCCAAAGCCAACACTTCCTTTGGCTGCCTTTCCTTCCAGTTCTCTGCTGCCAATGACTGGTAAAAATTGCAAAAATCACTTAAGCTGGAGTCTTATATCTCACTCTCTAACTTTAAGCATCAGCTGTCAGAGCACTGTACCTGTACACAGTCAATCTGTAAATAGCACACCCAACTACCTCATCCCCATATTGTTACTTATCCTCTTGCTCTTTTGCACCCCAGTATCTCTATTCTCTACTTGCACATCATCATCTGCACATCTATCACTCCAGTGTTAATGCTAAATTGTAATTATTTTGCCTCTAGGGTCTATTTATTGCCTTTCCTCCCTACTCTTCTACATTTGCACACACTGGACATATATTTTTCTATTGTGTTATTGACTGTACGTTTGTTTATGTGTAACTCTGTGTTGTTGTTTTGTCGCACTGCTTTGCTTTATCTTGGCCAAGTCACAGTTGTAAATGAGAACTTATTCTCAACTGGCCTACCTTGTTAAATAAAGGTGAAATAAAATAAACAAAAAAGTGAAGTGTTGGTCCCATATTTAATGAGCTGAACTAATAAATAAAAAAATCCCTCAAATGTCTCTCAAATTTCTTTACAGCCCTGTTAGTGAGCATTTCTCCTTTGCCAAGATAATCCATCCACCTGACAGGTGTGGCATATCAAGAAGCTGATTAAACAGCATGATCATTACACAGGTGCGACTTGTGCTGGGGACAATGAAGGCCACTTTAAAATATGCAGTTTTGTCACACAACAGTATGCAACAGATGTCTCAAGTTTTGAGGGAGCATGCAATCGGATTGCTGACTGCAGGAATGTCCACCAGATCTGTTGCCAGAGAATTGTATGTTTTTTTCTCTACCATAAGTGTGTCCAATGTTGTTTTAGAGAATTTGGCAACCAGCAGACCACGTATAACCACGCCAGCACAGGACCTCCACATCCGGATTCTTCTCCTGCGGGGCGGGGGGCCTTTGGGGATGACCAGTGAGGCTTTGATTGGCTTGGCCTGGTTCCCCAGTGGGTAGGTATGGCTGCACCACACCCAGTCATGTGAAAACCATAGATTCGGGCCTAATGAATTTATTTAAATTGACTGATTTCCTTCTATGAACTGTAACTTAGTAAAATCTTTGGAATTCTTGCATCTTGCGTTTCTATTTTTGTTCAGTATAGTTTAAATATCAAGGTATCTCAATGGGGACCAATTCTGTTATAAAAATATCCATGTCTACTCTCAAACCGTTTGTTTACCACACATTATCTACCAAAGCTCTCATATGGGAAGCAAATACGAGACAGCACAGAGAAGGAGGGGATATTTTGACATGCATAGGCAAGAGACGTGCTTTGATAATGCAACCTATATACAGTATTACAGAATAAAGTTAGGAGTTTTCATGTGAGTAAGGATTTTGGGTTTCAGTGGGATTGGGATTGGGACTGGATAGAAAAATAGCCAAGGCTCAAGGATAGGAGGAGTTAACAATTCAGAGGCATGAGGACAAATGCTAACAGACTTCATGTCTGTGACAGAGATGCATATGTAATGAATTTTGCATAGACCTATCAAATGTGTGACTGTCTGAAAACTCACAATGACAGCTCAAAGAGACACATTCTTTTATAGGCTATACTGTAGGGATTTCCTGTAGGGTTTATTAACTGCATTTAGGTCGCTTGTGTAGTTCGGCAGTGTCAATTATGCGTGTGCTTTGAATTTATGCAGACTTTGTGTGAAGTAAATACGCTGGGCTAAAGGCTTCCATGCGACAACCTGTTTGTATAATGTGCTTTTACATTTTTTGCTAATCGTATGCTGCTCGCGTTGTGTATTTTGTGGAATTGCATTAGTGCCGACATTGGGGAGAAATGTTGTAATTTCCCGGGTTTTGTCATAAAAAAATTCTGGGAAATGTTCCCGGGACAGGCTCTATTATCCAATCAAACCCACACACAGTGTTTTAAATTATACCAGCAATGCAATTTGGTGTTTTTACCAACCATTGTTGTCAAACATGATTGACTTGATTATGTTATACATATAGCTGTGATTATTTTTCTTCTCACACATTTAAAGTTTTTTAAATCTTTGAAACCTAGTAGCCTTGTTCATCAGGGCACACCGTGGCAAAAGGTTTTAAAGAGCGTTGCAACGCAAAAACGAAAACTAGCATTTCTTATTAGACACGCTCAAATAGCATGTCCTCATTTTTAGTCGTTCTGGAATGTTTTCTTCCGTTTCGTGACTTTTGAACACAGATCCTTTGTGCATTGACCGTCGGTGGTGCTACTGTTGACAATCTTCATGTGGCTGTTTGTATGTAGAATTGACAACTGGTTGCAGTGGAAAATATCATCTGTTCCATTGACTGTGATTGGGATTGTTTATGGCTCTGTAGACCCTGTTCATTCTACCTGCACTGGGAAAATGAATAGGCATGCAAAACTGGGGTGACACATTATGTCGCTGTAAACTCCATCTCTAGAGCCATCAGCATGTCTGGGAGGGAGCACCCCATCCACTTTTTAGGGATACAGCTAATTCAACTAGCTTTCTTTTCCGCTGAAAACCGGATGTGGGAACTCCACTCAGGCGTCTTTTTGTGTGTGAGTCTGTGTGTCATTTTAATGGGACCAGTCCACACTGGAGTGGAGAGGGATTGCATATCAATGGAAGTGTCCCTCCGCCCTTGGGCTCTGTTGCCATGCTCTTGACATTATGCGTGGGAGAGGCTTTTTATTCAATGACTTTGTCAAACTACACACACACAAACCACGTGCCCACATATGCACACCTTTAAGTCTCTATCCCAAGTTCCCTCTCTCATTCTTCCCCTCTTCACTGCAGGGACTTTGTTAACCGCACCCTGCCACTCTCATTCCCTCTCTCTCGCTAACACATACACACACATGCACACAGACACCCACACTCTTACACACTAGCTCCTCATTCTCACTCTCTCAACTCTGTCTCTCTCCCTCTCCCCCCATTTCTTCACTGCGGCAGATCAGTGTGCCTCCCGTTTCCAAGGCAACTCCTCATTCAGTCCCCTCACACACACCCACCCTCACACACTCACACATGCAGGCACTCCCCCTTTCTCTTTGGAGCAGTGAGACAATAAGAAAAAGCTGGCAGAGAGAGAACGAGAGAGGAAAAGAGAGAGAGAGAATTAAACATGTAGCAGGGGTCTCTCTCCAGACGGGACCAGCAGCCGGGATGCCAGCGGGGGGGTTGTGTGTGTGGGTGTGTGTGTGTGTGTGAGGTGGTTATTTATTTGTCTCTCGAGCGTGACCAGCCATATGCGGAACGTGGACGAAGCGTGCCACAGGCTTGGGGTTAAGGGACGGATCAAAGGAGGAGGGATGGATGGATGAAGTAAGGGAGGGGGAGATGGGGTCTCCAGTCTCCATTAGTGCTGGCTTAGTTATTCATTAGAGCGCCGGTGTGTAATCCCCTCATACGCATCTATTCCACAGGGAGCTGAAGGGGGGACAAGGGTGTGTGTGGTGGAAGGGGTGTGCTACTGAGGGCCTCCCCAGATAGCGGCCACAGCATATGGGACCCGGTGTTACTGACGACACACGTCCCTCCCCCCTCCGCCTCAGGTTAGTCACGCCCCAGAGGGCACGAAAGGTCTTCTGTTGTGGAGGGGGAGGCACCGCCAATGTGATTAAAACCGTGTTCGGGTGACAATTAACGGCCCTTCAAGTCCCCGTGCCAGAGGGCCCGAGGGCTCCAGGGATAGCAGAGGGGCGCGGGGCGTGTGGATACGCTGGTGGGATCGAGGTTGGTTCAGGTGGTACCTTCGGTCTTAATGCCTCCCTCCCCTTTCCACACCCTTTTTTTTCTGAATAAATCATGAGCAAAGTCTGTCCCACCCCCTCTCGATGTCTCCACCCACATTACACCTTCTTCTGTCAGATTGGAGATTTTATTTCCCTTCGTCGACGGTTTACTCAATTCCCCCCCCTGACTGTCTACCCGCGCCCATCTTTTTTTTAAATTATTAAAGCCAGTTCCCCCTTGTTGGAGAAGGATGCATGGATAGAGGTAGAGGGAAGTAAAACGCTGCTGATGAGGGATTAGGGTGGGAACAGATGTAGATAAGAGGTAGAGCAACGGAAGGATCGATTAAAAACAATGCATATTTACAGTCAGTGATTGGTATCTCTACCGAGAGACAAAGATGGAGACGGCAGTATACAAAGAGAATATCTATAGACTGTAATGGAGAGAGAGATACAGAGAGGGAATGCGGGAGGGGCGGCAGAGAGAGGGAAAAGAGAGACTGGAGACAAGAAGCAACCAGTCAACGCTGTGACCCCTTATGTTTTGTTAAGGTGGCAACTCCTCCCACTCTCTGGCCCTTAACCCCAAAGCAATTGGCACGCGGCCCCTCCCCCTCCTCTAGCCCCAGTCCCAGTGGTCCCACTGGAGGCAATCACTGGTTGGGACAGGATGGAGACAGCTGGTCCACACACACACGCGCACACACCAGCTACAACCCCCTGTCCCCTGGGTTTGCAGGGGCCAGAACGAACATTTGTTTGTGCAGCGTTCCATTTCAGCCAGCTTGCCTAAACAGGGGCCAAATAGACCCAGACATTTAAGGAGAAAAATACTAACAGAGAGAGCAAGATGAATAGAGAGAGGGAGATAGGTTGTCATTGAGAGGGCAAAATGGAGGTAAAAGCAGGAGAGTCAGTGTGGCCTAGTTAAAACACCGGCTTGATGCAGTGGCTTAGGCCCCCTATTGCGCAACATGTTATATATATATATATATATATTCACTAATATGCTCATTATGCGTGTATATGCATAATTGCGTGAAAGATGATCCCGAGGTGGAGGTCTATGTATCTTTGATGCAAACTGTTCTTATTTCTTAGTGTGGAATAATTTTAGATTGTTATTCATATCCAGCTCCTTTGTCCTGTAAATACAGAGCCCTCGTGACAGATACTTTACAATACCTGCTCTTGTCCAGTTTAGATTTTCATCCTTGTGAGTTGCTATTGATTCAGTCTTTATCCATTTGTTTTGCTCTATTGAGAAGACAAAAGGCACGAAATGGGAGAGAACATTTTTGAACCAAGTAAAATTGATAAACATTGATTTAATTTTGCCACAGTATGCCTTGCTGATTTCAATAGGTTTCAATAGACCTTGTTTTTAGTCAGAACAGCCTTAGTTCAACCAATGATGCGCAGAAGCCACTGAAAGGGAGTGGACTTTGGACAGCAGTAATTCAGCTTTAAAGGTCATACCTTATGTTATATTCTTATAACTGTTATATTTTTTTACGCCTTTTTTTTACGCCTTTTCGTGATATCCAATTGGTAGTTACAGTCTTCTCTCATCGCTGCAACTCCCGTATGGACTCGGGAGAGGCGAAGGTCGAGAGCCGTGCATCCTCCGAAACACGACCCTGCCAAGCCGCACTGCTTCTTGACACAACGCTCGCTTAACCCGGAAGCCAGCCGCACCAATGTGTCAGAGGAAACACCATACACCTGGCGACCGTGTCAGAGTGCATTGCGCCCGGCCCGCCACAGGAGTCACTAGAGCGCGATGAGACAAGGGATAACCTGGCCGGCCAAACTCTCACCTAACCCGGACAACTCTGGGCCAATTGTGCACCGCCTCATGTGTCTCCCGGTTGCGGCCAGCTGCAATACAGCCTGGGATCGAACCAGGATCTGTAGTGACGCAGCTAGCACTGCGATGCAGTGCCTTAGACTGCTGCACCACTCGAAAGGCCCCCATATATTATATTCCTAATAATAGTAATATATTAGAGCTTTTCCAAAGCTCAAAGGGCTTATATTTTCTTGTGAACTCAAACGTAACATCAGCCAACGTTTTTAGTCTGTTTGAGTGGTAGTCCATTGTCATGAGCTGGAATATTGTGTCATAATATCTGCTAGAAGTTTGGAGCAATGTTGCCTTCATCTACAGTGAGCATTCATTAAATGGTCTGTCTGCTTTGTCTGTGTATGAGAGAGAGAGATTTTGTGTGTGTGTGTGTGCAGGCCCTTCGCTGACTCAGCAATCAATGGAGTAAGATATGCGATGTGAGGCGCATCGTAAACGCGGGCTGGGGAAGGAAGGATGGCGTCTGGCACCTCGCCAGCATGGGGAATCGACAGACAAGGAACAAAGCACTCTGGAAAAGGAGACAAGCTCTCGGCTTGTAAAAAGTCATTCGTAGAAACAGGGTCTATCAGTCGCGAGTCTCTGCTCAGCAAACAAATACTAGTGGTTTGAAACTGGAGAGTCAGTGAGCCAGGTAAACACGGCTTGAAATGTGTTGGTGAGGAAAGGTGGAGAACGGGGAGGCAGGGAGGGAGGGGGAGAGTCTATAGAAAAGAAAGACACTGACGGTGAGAAGACACCGTGTGCTACAGCATGGTAGCATGTGTCGCATCACCTGTAATTCACACTTCTACCCCTGCTTCGAACTGTGAAGGTGGTGTGTGTGTGTGTGTGTGTGTGTGTGTGTGTGTGTGTGTGTGTGTGTGTGTGTGTGTGTGTGTGTGTGTGTGTGTGTGTGTGTGTGTGTGTGTGTGTGTGTGTGTGTGTGTGTGTGTGTGTGTGGGAGTGAAAGCGTGTGTGTTTTACTAACACAGATGTTTATTCGCTACGAGATAGGACCGTACGCTAATGAAGATATACATGAGTGCAGCAATTATATTTAATGAGCACACGCCACTTGTGCATTGCGGCTTTACCGAGGTGGCATAAGAGATGTGCGGGGGCCTCGAAAGCCTGTTTCGCCAAAACGATGCTGTTGCGGTTGTCATGGCATTATTAGTCGATCAGCTTATTTTTGTTAATTTGTTTCCCCCGCGATGCGGTGACCGGGGGGGGAGCCGTCTGCACGGGAGCGCGAGAGAAGAGAATGCTAATTATAACGCAAGTGGCGAACAAAGACAAGGAGGAGAAGGAACGGACGAGTGGCGACACCACAGCAACTCTACTTTTCCCTTAGTCATGTCGGGCTACGGGCCCGTGGCAGCTTGTTCCTTTGTCCAGGCTCTCGTTAATGAGCGGGGATATGGGACAAGAGCCGTCACTGTGTTAATCCGCTTCAGGAGCTTTGAAAAAAAGCCTTTTCTGCAGGGAAATGTGCTGTTCCACCGAGTCTGCAGCAGCAGCTGCAAGAACACAGCCTTTGACATTTGTCTCATCCCAGGTGGGGGCAAAGACCGATAGATGACATGGAGAGAGAGTTCAATGGTACAGGGATGAACTGTGCCCAGCGGCCATAACTGTATGGATGTTGTCTCCAATATGGATGTTGTCATCTTTTTATCAAACCAGATAACGTAAAAAATATGACGTCTTTCCCTGTTGTCAGAAACAAGAAGGTTACCTGGTGTAACAGAGACAATTTGGTTGTCATCTGGTAATGTCTTCTCAACCAGAAAACCAGAAAATTATGTCAAGACGTCATGCGCCAGGTTGTGCCTGCTGGATGCAAAATAGCTTGAGGCTGATCTGGTTATCAAAGCCCATCAAGCTAAAAATTCTTCCACCAAACATTGTGTCGCTTTGTGCCCAGATAAACATGTAGCCCTGAGGGAGCATCGAATGGGCATTTATGGAGTAAACAGCACGTGTACAGTGCATTCGGAAAGTATTCAGACCCCTTGACTTTTTCCACATTTTGTTACGTTACAGCCTTATTCTAAAATTGATTAAATTGTTTTGTCCCCCCTCAATCTATACACAACGCCCCCTAATGACAAAGCAAAAACAAATGTATTAAAAATAAGAAACTGAAATATCACATTTTACATAAGTATTCACACTCTTACACACTACTTTGTTGAACCATCTTTGGCAGCAATTACAGCCTCAAGTTTTATTGGGTATGACGCTACAAGCTTGGCACACCTGTATTTGAGGAGTTTCTCCCATTATTCTATGCAAATCCTCTCAAACTCTGTCAGGTTGGATGGGGAGCGTTGCTGCATAGCTATTTTCAGGTCTCTCCAGAGATGTTAGATCGGGTTCAAGTCCGGACTCTGACTGGGTCACTCAAGGACATTCAGAGACTTGTCCAGAAGCCACTGCTGCATTGTCTTGGCTGTGTGCTTAGGGTCCTTGTCCTGTTGGAAGGTGAACCGTCAACCCAGTCTGAGTGCTCTGGAGCAGGTTTTCATCAAGGATCTCTCTGTACTTTGCTCTGTTAATCTTTCTCCCGATCCTGACTTGTCTCCCAGTCCCTGCCGCTGAAAAACATCCCCACAGCATGATGCTGCCACCACCATGCTTCATCATAGGGATGGTGCCAGGTTTCCTCCATACTTGGCATTCAGGCCAAGTAGTTTGTGTCATCAGACCAGAGAATCTTGTTTCCATGGTCTGAGAGTTCTTTAGGTGCCTTTTGGCAAACTCCAAGTGGGTTGTCATGTGCCTTTTACTGAGGAGTGGCTTCCGTCTGGCATATCTTCCATAAAGGCCTGATTGGTGGAGTGCTGCAGAGATGGTTTTCCTTCTGGAAGGTTCTTCCATCTCCACAGAGGAGCTCTGGAGCTTTGTCAGAGTGACAATTGGGTTCTTGGGCACCTCCCTGACCAAGGCCCTTCTCCCCCTGATTGCTCAGTTTGGCCAGGTGGCCAGCTCTAAGAAGAGTCTTGGTGGTTCCAAACTTCTTCCATTTAAGAATGATGGTGGCTACTGTGTTCTTGTTGACCTTCAATGCTGTAGAAATGTTTTGGTACCCTTCCCCAGATCTGTGCGTCGACACAATGCTGTTTCGGACCTCTACGGACAATGCCTTCGATCTCATGGCTTGGTTGTTGCTCTGACATGCACTGTCAACTGTGGGACCTTATATATACAGGTGTGTGCCTTTCCAAATCATGTCCAATCAATTGAATTTACCACAGGTGGACTCCAATCAAGTTCCAGAAACATCTCAAGGATGATCAATGGAAACAGGATGCCCCTGAGCTCAATTTCGAGTCTCATAGCAAAAGGCCTGAATACTTATGTAATTAAGGTATTTAAAAATAAATAAAAAATAAATACATTTGCAAACATTTCTAAAAACCTGTTTTCCCTTTGTCATTATGGGGTATTGTGTGTAGATTGATGAGGACATTGTTTCATTTATTCAATTTTAGAATAAGGCTGTAACGTAACAAAATGTGGAAAAAGGGAAGGGTTCTGAATACTTTCCGAATGCACTGTACGTAGAGATATTGACATATATGATAACATGTCCCATCTTGCCCTCCAATCCTGTCCCACCAAAACCTCAAACACAATGAATGCAGAGAGAGAGACTGACTGCCTTTTCAGTTCTTTCACACCAGCAGCGCAGATGAAAGGATAAAGTCAAGGAGAGTTAGGTACTTTAGATTGTTGAGTTACACACTAGTTATTTCCCTCCCCGCTGGCTCATCTCAGACTATTCCGGAAAAATCAATCCCTCGACCTTGTTAAACCACTTGTTAAATGTGTGGGTGTTGTGGTGATCAAAATGGTGCAGGAAGTATTCAGATAAATAGTATTGGTAATTACTAGCATGAATTATGTAGCAGTGGTTGAAATGTCCCTTCAACATTTACTTGGTAGTTTACAACCCACCGCTCCAAGCACCACCAATGCAGCCCGAATGGAAATCAGTCAGGAGTGCAATCAAAGTGACAGTGAATCACTGGCTCCCAGATAGATAGTTGTTGTTCCAAACACATCATAATGATGTATTGTACAGTGAATCTCTCCCATCTGCATCCAATCCTATTTCAGAGGTAACCCGTGGGAGTAGCCTTATGCTAATGCAGATTCGAGGCCATGTCGTCATGGTTACACGTCAGCTTGCTACAGGTTATAAACGCAGATGCTTCTAGAGTACAGCTACTCTAGTACGTTACATTGTTGATTCTATGTTAGCTCATGCTTGCAAAGAGTGTATGTTTTGGATAACACCTACAAGGATTAGCTTTGTACTAATAATAGCGGCTTTTCTTCAGCCAGTAAGTACACAGTTGAGGAACGTAGTTTTACTGGACGTTAAAGGCAGCACATTCCACCTTGGTAAAGAACCGTTTTGAACTCTACATTTCCCTCATGGTTTTGTTTGCGTGTTCATATAATTTGCTATGATGGGAGAGAAAATAGCTCTTGATTCAACCCACTTTCCAAGGTGCCTGGATCGCTCGCTCTCACTCTGTTGTATAATCATGCAATCCATTGATGGGTTTATACAGTATTAAGCAAGTATGCGTATTTATGACACAGGACTATTTAAATGTTTGGGAAATTGGGTAAGTCAATCATCTTTATCGTGGAAAATGTTTTGGAAGCAAATTACAACTTCATATATTCCAGATCAGCAATGCAAGTAGTCCATGGTAGAGCAAGTCATTTAACCATGTCTTTTTACAGCCCTGGCAACAAGCAGTGCTATATTTTGCTAGGTGTATTTTGCTTTATTATATTCATGTTGTAGAAGTGCAGTAGCTCACTTTCTTATGATGAAAATGACTAAAAGGGTTCAGAAAGCATTTGGATGCATACCACACAAATGAATTAGGGAAGCACAATTCTGTATGTCATGCTTCATATAGGGTATATTCCATAATAGGCCTTTATGTCACTTGGCTGCTCACTATTATAAGGCCGCTTGAACCAATAAAATAAACAAATTGACTTTATTCTCAAAATCTTTTGACTTTATTCTCAAAATATTTCAACTTTATTCAAGTATTTTGTCTTCGATCTCAAAGAATGAACATATTAATCTTGATATTAATCAAAAACACTGTTGGTCCCTATACTCTTCCGTACAAAACAGGAGCAGTGTTTGTGATGAGGAAATAATCAGGGAGTGATTACAGTGGTTGAAATGAATGTAGGTCAAATGCAAATTTGCAGGAACAAGTTGACCTCGAGCTTCAAATGTATATTTCAACAGAAGTTTAATTAAATGACATAATTGAATTAGCAATCTGTTAATTAGCCTATTTTTGGGAGACAGAGAAGAAGGCAGACATAAACATGGAGGGAGAGATTAGTTTGTGAGGGTTCTGTGAGAAAGACGAAGGGGATCGATATTGTGGAGGAGAGGATTTGATTGGACAGGGGAAGATAATCTCACAACAACACCAACTTTACAGGATGACTATCTCTAGCTAGAGAGAGGGTTAGCATTGGGGGTTATTCAGTCATTTCATTAGGTGAAAAATCCCTAAGGAAATGTTATTCAATGCCTAAATAAATGGTTAAAATCAGCGTTGGGTCCCATTTTAAAGTTCCATTTTTTTTTTTTATCTGGATTTCTCCATTCTTGAAATGGAATTGATCCCAGTTTGATCAGTTTGAAATGGAATTTTGTTTGAAATGGAATTGATCCCATCCTATTATATGTTAATTCACAACCTTTGGAAAGTTGCTTCCTAAGATTGTTCATGATCTCCACCAAAGTGATGTAAGGATACTCTTACGGCATATTATGCCAAAGCTAAGGGTAAGGGTTTAAGGGGTACTTCAAGTTTATTATAACATTTGTAGGTATTGGAATACATACAAATTGCAGGGTGATTGCAGAGGAAACAGCTTTTTACACCAAAGTAACTGACTATAAGAGAAACATACCAGATTTGGGGACTAGACTTTGTGGCAGCACGTGGGGATGTGTGCTGCCACAGACAAGAGGGATATCCTACGAAGCAAGCTAGATCTACAAGGGTTTTCTAACTCTTACCAGCTTCTGTTAGCTTCACATTCCAGCTCAGGCTTTATCCGTACTATGATGGTGGATATTGCTCATCCACCTGCCGCTTACTCTAGCAGGCTTGTAACTGAGCATGCATGTCGCACATGGCTAGTCGAAACGCCAAACTATTCATTGAGACAATGCTGAACCATTAATCCATTGGTGAGTCAGACCCCACATTTTCATTTTTGATGAAATCAAAGTGAAAGAAAAGTTATCTTACAAATTCAGCAGGCTATGGCGTGAAAGAGGCTTTTAGAAGTGCCGTCTTCATTTTATTGCTTATCATTAATGCCGTCTTTGGTGTCTTTGATTAAGTCACACAAAGTGTTTACATTACTAAATGTGATATTTCAACAACAACAAAAAGTTTACAAAAAATACCATTTGATTACTAAAATATCAGTCGTCCTCAAATTAAGGGATGATGACGCAATCTTTGCAAAAGGGAGGGAATCTGAATTCATTTGGTCCTCAACGTGCAGCTCAGTCATTTCATTCAGGGTAAGTGGAGTTAGCCTGCCCCGGAGCAGGTTCGTTCTGAAGGATTCATTGCCATAGACATTTACCTGGCTGAAAGGTGAGCCACTTTCGTATGACCGGTTATCCTGAGTTGAACTCAGAGTTGACCAAAGTTACCTCACAAACTCCCCAAAAACCTGCTTCGTAGGATAACCCTCTAAGCTAGGCTAAGATTCTAGTACAGAGACATGTGAGACGATAATGGTATGGTGGCTAATTGAGCTGCCAGCCACACCCTTAAAGAGTTCATAAGTCAGCTGTGTACACTTACAAGCCAGCAGGCATGTTCCAGGCTGACTACATGACTTAAGGTGCTGGCGAGGGCATGGCTATGATGACGCTACCCCTCACGGCACCCCAACAGAAAGGGGGTTCAACCACAGGAGGTTGGTGGCACCTGGGGAGGACGGGCTTGTAGTAATGGCTGGAGTGGAGTAGGTGGAAGGGTATCAAATACATCAAACACATGGTTTGATGCCATTCCATTTGCTCCGTTCCAGCCATTATTGTGAGCCGTCCTCTCATCAGACTCCACTGGGTTCAACACTCATCAATATTTCTGTTCTTGGTGTGTTCAGTGACTGGTCTTTTTCCTTACACTGAAACACTTTCCTCATGAACTGATTAACTTAGCTTTACATTGGATAAAGAGCCTGGCTTGCCTAGTTTGCCAGTAAATTGTGTGCTGATAGAAAATACTGCAGTGGAGTAATAGCACCCTTTTCACTTCTGCATAAAACAAAGGGAACCTGCATACTGTATCAATATCCTGAGTAAATGTACACTACAACCTCAAATATACAAAGATGGCAAAATAATTTGATGTGAAGTCAACCAGAGACTTTATTGCCCCTTCCCAAAAGGAAATGAAGTCAGAACTCCAAATTGGATTGCCAGACACAGACAGATTTTTTTGGCTGCATATGAATCTGTTTGTGAATTGACTTCCTGATGTGAAGAAGTAGCGAGGGAGTGATGATGAACATGTCACTGTGAGTGCGTGGGCCCTGCATCCCCTGGCAGCTGCAGACTTGGGACCCAACAGTCATCCACGATCAGCCATGTTAAGCTAATTGAGACGTAATGGCTTAATTATTAACCCAACAAGCTAATTTCACGGAATGTTTAAAGGCATAGTTTACCCAAATGATCAATTTGGTTGGTAAACGCTCAAGTTAGCGGCTAGTGACAGTGGCTACGTTAACATACCGGAAGGTGGAATGGTGGATTGCACTCTGTCCTTGTCCACAGAATAACAAAGTGAGGAAACACATATGGAATTTTGTAATTGGGATGAAGGTTAGTAATAAATAGGAGTTTCACAACTGTCTTTGGTTCGAAAGGTGGCCGACGCTGGTCAGTGATCTCTGGAACTGACATTTGACAAAGCTCCTTGTTCAGATGGATTTATTTACATTTTTATTTGCATGCCAGGAAAAAAAAACACTGTTTGCGTATACATCGAAGAATCAGATATGCAGCACTGAAAGGCACATTTAATTTGAAAAGGATTAGAGGTAAATGGCAGGGGAGTGAAGAGAGGAAGTTTCCTAAACTGGAACTCGACACAGCTTAGTCTTGATCCGCCATTTAGAGCAGGTTAAGCCTCGTTGTCATCCCCCTCATGAATAATTTGCTATTCTCGATGCCGTTGTCGAAAAGGAAGTTTGGAGTCAAAGTCCTCCGAGATTTAAGACAAAGGCAGAATTAGCTCATAGACCTGACACCAAGACACCCGACAATTAGGGGAACGTTATTCAGCTGAGTATTCAGCTTTTTAAAGCCATGGAAATAAAGGCATCCCTCTGGGCAAAAATACGTTGAATCAACATTGTTTCGACGTCATTTCAACCCCAAAAATCTATGTGATGACGTTGATTCAACGTGGGAAAGTAATTGGATTTGCTAAAAGTCAACAACGTAGGGGCATTTTGTATTTTTTTCACCCAACTGTTAACCTAAATCTAAAGACATGGTGAAATATTTTGTTGATTTCATGTTGAATTCATGTTAGTTGTTAACTCAACCAAATGTAAATCACAACTAGATCTTGAACTGACATCTGTGCCCAGTGGGATTGGTTCTTTGAAAAGTGTGTTATGTGCAATTGCAGGCTAAGGGCACTTGTGTGGTGACCTGTACATACTGGAGACACAAGCTCATTATTCTGTGTCACATTTTTTACATGCAGTCAATATGCTTTCCTCTGGAAAGCAGGGCTCATCCCTTCCAGACCCTAGAGAGATTAACCCATCCATCTCAGTATCTTATTATCCACCATTATGGGCCCTCTGACCTTTTTGGCTTCCATGCCTCCTCAGCAGGAATGGACTGGGACCAGAAATCGGCCTAGGAATTTTTATCACACCAGCCCATTTTTTCCCCTCTAGTCCCCACACACCGGCCAGACCCCTCGGGTGAAAGATGAACCACATTGGCCCATTTTTCTTCTTCTTTCTTTCCTTTTTATTTAAACTTTATTTAACTAGGCAAGTCAGTTAAGAAAAAATTCTTATTTAAAATGACGGCCTACCAAAAGGCAAAAGGCTTCCTTTTGGGGGCTGGGATTAAAAATGTTAAATAAATATAGGACAAAACACACATCACGATAAGAGAGACTCCACAACACTACATAAAGAGAGACCTAATAAAACAACATAGCATGGCAGCAACACATGAAAACACCGCATGGTAGCAACACAACATGACAACAACATGGTAGCAACACAACATGGCAGCAGCACAACATGGTAGCAGCCCAAAACATGGTACAAACATTATTGGGCACAGACAACAGCACAAAGGGCAAGAAGGTAGAGGCAACAATACATCCCGCGAAGCAGCCACAAGTGTCAGTAAGAGTGTCCATGATTGAGTGTTTGAATGAAGAGATGGAGATAAAACGGTCCAGTTTGAGTGTTTGTTACAGCTCGTTCCAGTCGCTAGCTGCAGCGAAGTGAAAAGAGGCGCGACCTAGGGATGTGTGTGCTTTGGGGACCTTTAACAGAATGTGACTGGCAGAACGGATGTTGTATGTGGAGGATGAGAGCTGCAGTAGACATCTCAGATAGGGGTGAATGAGGCCTAAGTGGGTTTTATAAATAAGCATCAACCAGTGGATCTTGCGACGGGTAAACAGAGATGACCAGTTTACAGAGGAGTATAGAGTGCAGTGATGTGTCCTATAAAGAGCATTGGTGGCAAATCTGATGGCCGAATGGTAAAGAACATCTAGCCACTCGAGAGCACCCTTACCTGCCGATCTATAAATTATGTGTCCATAATCTAGCATGGGTAGGATGGTCATCTGAATCAGGTTTAGTTTGGCAGCTGTGGTGAAAGAGGAGCGATTACGATAGAGGAAACCAAGTCTAGATTTAACCTTAGCCTGCAGCATTGATATGTGCTGAGAAAGAAAGTGTACTGTAGCCATACTCCCAAGTACTTGCATGAGGAGAATACCTCAAGCTCTAAACCCTCAGAGGTAGTAATCACACCGGTGGGGAGAGGGGCATTCTTCTTACCAAACCACATGACCTTTGTTTTGAAGGTGTTCAGAACAAGGTTAAGGGTAGAGAACGCTTGTTGGACACTAAGAAAGCTTTGTTGTAGAGCATTTAACACAAAATCCAGGGAGGGGCCAGCTGAGTATAAGACTGTATCATCTGTATCTTCTAAGCACCACACCGGCCAGGCCCATTGGGCTCAAGATTAGCCAGCCCATCTGACAGGGTTAAGCCGTGCTTCCAAAATTTCCGAAATTGCCCTATGGCCAGTTCGTCTCTGCTCCTCAGAGTAGGAAGAACATGTCCACTTTTCCCTAAAGGAAAGGAAGTAAAGGAAGCTAAATAGAGAGGTCTGGGGAAAGGCCCACTCCTTTTCATTTCAAAGACGACATGGTTCATTGTCGCATGAATAAAAGTCTTTTGACTGCACCTGCAGAGGCTTCGATTATGTGCAGCGCCAATGGGACTTTCTCTTTAATTGCCTCTATTGCTTTAAGTTGATTTATCTTTGCCTGAAAGTCTGAAAGTGAGATGACTGAAAGAGGTCTGGGTTTGAACAGGTAACTCACAGGCTGCTTGTGAATTGGCAACATAAAATCAAATACTTTGTCCATTTGATTAGAATGGAAATTTGCCTAATGCTTTTTCCCAAGCCCGACACACACACACACACACACACACACACACACACACACACACACACACACACACACACACACACACACACACACACACACACACACACACACACACACACACACACACACACACACACACACATACACACATACACACATACACACATACACACACACACACACACACACACACACACACACGTTTAGAGGCACAGGGTGAGCCATGGTGCAGTGCCCCTGGATGGAGTTATTTTTGGAGTTGCCTTGCTCAAGCATAGTGGTAGTAATGATCTGACACTAGAAGCCCTCCGGTAGCCAGTCATCACTTCTTCATCACTTGATGCCTTCCTTTGGGCTACCTTTCACCCCAAAATGTAAAAAACTGGCTTATTGCATACAATGTTTTCTCTCTACCTTTCTATCAGAAAGGAGAAACCCATCTCTTTTCTAAACCCACCTCATCTCTTCCCTTGGCTTGTATTGATTTATAAATCGCAACAAAAACATTGCACTTTGTTTCTAATCAAACTGCATTATTTATGCCGCGGCATTAATTATTCATTATTGTGGTTCAATACGGCACCACAGAACGCCTGAGCCAATATTGTCATGGAAATCCATTTTAATCACACTATGCAAATGAAGATTGGTGTAAATATCACAATTACCTTACCTTACAATTTCCATTGACCATGTCAAAAAAATTGCGGGTGCCTGTAGTCTCTAAAACATAGTATATTTAGCACGCTATTGTAAGTTTACTCGTGTCTTTTTTAAAGAATCGCCTAATAGCAGGAACGGCACCATCTAGTGGTCAGAACCTGGTAATATATAAACCCAACAACTTAAATGACACATTTCTCTGAACAGGAAAAATACATTACATAGGATGATTGGCGTGGAGTACGAAGGGGCCGTGGATAGCTTTTGATAATTTCTTTGGATTTCTCATGTTACTCATTGTTAAAAAAAAGTTTGGTCCAAATCAGATGTTAGCTAATATCATTATTGAATATTATATGAGTCCTATAAATTAAAATGGCCAATTTGGGTGCAATCAATTAGCTTCATTTCTCTGAGATAAAATTATATTTCAACCAAGTAATGTTTCTGGAAGGCTTATTTTATCTATTTCTAGCTACAGAAACAATTTCAGAATAATCTGAGATGGAGGGTGTCATGGCTTGCTGAAATGACATGGAATGACCCAGGATAATTATTTATTCAGTGAATACATTTTCACTTGGTCTCTGTATTGGAGCCCAGGCAGTCATGGGTCCTGTCAACGTCAACATGTCAATGATGTTAAGTAGTTTTTGCTATTTCACAGGTGGAATAAGGGACAGTCCATCATATTCATCTTGTGTAATTACACAGTCCATCATATTCATCTTGTGTAATTACAAAAACCACTCACCTCCATTTATATGCAGTTATAATGTAGTTACCAAATACTATGTAACAACATTGTATTAACATGTTGTAACTAGTGTAATTAGTGTTATTAAATTAGAGCAACTTAATGTAAAGTGTTACCCATAGTTCCCACTTACATGGGTTGTGGGACCGCCAATAGGATTTAGGCTAGAGGAAGAAGAGGTGTGGGTAAATCTGGCTTTAGTGAGAGGCGAAACGGGTGAAGATGAATGAAGAGAGATCAAAGGAGTGATAGAGGAAATGGAACTAGAGCAAGATGAAAATTGATGGAAAGAGGCAGACAGCAGGGAAGGAAAGGAGAGGAGGTGAAAAGGAATGTGAGTGAGTGATGGAGAGAAGGAGACAGGGGGGGCAAGCATTGGAGAGAACAGAGGAAGAGATATTGGAGGGGTGGGTAGTTATTGGGGGAATAGAGAATGTGGCAGAGATTTTGAGAAAAAAAGGAGGGAGAGATGAATGGATAAAAGTTTCTGTGAAACTGAACCCTGCCAATGGATGTGTGTGCGTGTTGTAACACTATTAGAACTACTGATGTCACCACAAGGTGGATATACCGTCAGACGCCACACTCCCGTCACCCCAAACACATCCCCTCTCGCCCACTGTGATTGGCTAAGAGAAAGCGGCTAGCGTCACAGGATTATGCGGTACTGGGGTGTGATGTGGAGGGAGGGCTGGGCTGGGCAGGCCTCGTAAGACACCCCCCCCGCTCCCTTCCAGACCCGCTCCCCCTGTATTTCGTCTGAGGTCATAGCTGAATGCTGTGCGTCTTTCGTGCCATCCTTTGGCTGACGTCCTTGGCACCCGAGGCGATGTCAGTGCTCGTCGCCAAAGACTCACAGCACAGCTCTGCAACACACAAGCGTCTGTCAGGATTTTTACTCCCGTCTTTTATCTTTTGTGCGTCACTGCCTCTCACTCACAGATCAGTGAGTGAAAGAGCACAATGATTCTTTTTGAACAGCTGCACAGTGCACTACAGCAATACACGACCTCAACTGCACTGTATGTGTGCGGACGGAAGTAACTAAGAGATTTAACCGTGAATGTGTATATCTCATTACACGTAAATGTATTCACTTTGTGCATGAGGAAGGAAGGGAGGCTGATTGATTCCTCCTTATGAAGTTCAGATTTATTCATATGTGTTTTTCAGTCAGCATTGACCCTCCATGCTCCCCTTGCGCATTACCATATAAAGCAGAATCCCTCTGCAGTCGAGGGAAAAGTACGAGACTGGAGTGGAAACGACGGAGCTTTGCTGTTTGCTCTGCCTTCATCTCTGTGCGGGTCACAGAGTTCGCTAAGCAAATAATCATCAGAATCATCAGAAACAGAGTACAGATGACATCCCTATCCTTCCCTGTCAAGCGACAGATTTCCCCTCCAGACTAAAGGTTTTTGGATATCTTCCCCTGTCACTCATAAGACAACTGCTGCCCTCTACTATTTTAAGTGATCGTAGCAAGGTGATTGCAGGGCAAAAAAAATCTATATCACTGTCGTTTAGACTAACTGGTGGCCACGATATTTAGATGAAGGATGATACGATATCAGCATTCCTATTGGGTGAGTTCAGTTGGTACAGCTGCTGTTTGACAATCAAAAAATGTTAGCTCTACTGAACCCATCACTCATCATTATTCACGATTCATTCAGGATTATCCAAAATCATGGTAGCATCCACATTCATGTAGAAATGTTCAGAAACATATTATTTTCTTATTTACAATAAAAGTGACTCCAAAAATGACACAATACATTATTTACCATTCATTTCTGTTAGGCACAAAATAATCTGAAACACAACCAAAACAAACTGTGAATGCATCCAAACTGTAGAGTCACAAGCTTGAAGTAGTCATTGTGTGCTACTTTAATACACATCTAAGTGAATTTGTCCAAATATTTTTGGTTCCTTAAATGTGTGTGTCAAGAAGCAGTGTGGCTTGGCAGGGTCGTGTTTCGGAGGACGCATAGCTCTCGACCCTTTCCTCTCCCGAGTCCGTACGGGAGTTGCGGTGATGTGACAAGATTGTAACTACCAAATTGGGAAGAAAATAATAATAATCACTGTCTAAATACTTTTGGACCTCACTGTATGTGAGGGCTTTTCCATTTTCTGTCATGTAAATATCATGGACAATATCAGATTAATAAAAACACACTATACATTGCCTAGTCTTCCCTGATTTTATTATTTTTGGAAATAGTTTTTTTTTTGCTGGTTTCCTCATCACAAATGAAAGGCTTATTAGTCTGTCTGGTTTGCTAACTTTACCGAGCTTCAGCCGCATAGGACAAAAGCATGTTCCATTAGGCTTGTAGATAGTTCATCAATACAGGACTGATCTTAAGGCAATTAAATGCATTGACAATACATTCCCGGATCGTCAGAGAACAATCGACATCAAAACAACTTGCTATTGATTATTGACACACTATTAAGGTGACACACTGGATGATACAGTTTGCTGTCCAGAATCGCACCTGCAAATACCTTGTTGCTTGACCAGTTTGTCCCCTAGACCAGGGCTTTTCATGTCCAGTTAAGGACTTGAATAGGTGGATTGGGTGTGCTATCTTTGGTCTTCAATAAAAACGTGTAGGGTGGAGAGGCCCAAGGACTTAAAAACTCCTATTCGCTAGATCAGTGAATCAGATCAACACACTTGTTATAGTTCCGTACCCCTTCAAACATTCAACCTCCAGCTGCGTACCCCCTCTAGCACCAGGATCAGCGCACTTTCAAATGTTGTTTTTTGACATCATTGTAAGCCTGCCACAAACACACACTACATGATACATTTATTAAACATAGGAATGAGTGTGAGTTTTTGTCACAACCCGGCTCGTGGGAAGTAACAAAGAGCTCTTATAGGACAAGGCCACAAATAATAATATAATAATAATCCATCATTTTTCTCTTTATTTAGCCATCTTACATATAAAACCTTATTTGTTCATTGAAAATTGTGAATAACTCACCACAGGTTAATGAGAAGGGTGTGCTTGAATGGATGCACATAACTCTGCAATGTGGGGTTGTATTGGAGAGAGTCTCAGTCTTAAATCATTTTCCACACACAGTCTGTGCCTGTATTTAGTTTTCATGGTAGTGAGGGCCGAGAATCCACTCTCACATAGGTACGTTTTTGCAAAGGGCATCAGTGTCTTAACAGTGCGATTTGCCAAGGCAGGATAATCTTAGCGCAGCTCAATCCAGAAATCTGGCAGTGGCTTTTGATTAAATTCAATTTTCACAGAACCGTTTGTTGCAATTTCGATGAGGCTCTCTTGTTCAGATATCAGTAAGTGGACTGGAGGTAGGACATGAAAGGAATAACGAATCCAGTTGTTTGTGTCATCTGTTTCAGGAAAGTACCTGTGTAATTGTGCACCCAACTCACTCAGGTGTTTCGCTATATCATATTTTAGATTGTCCGTAAACTTGAGTTCATTTGCACACAAAAAAATCATGCAATGATGGAAAGACCTGTGTGTTGTCCTTGTTAATGCAGACAGAGAAGAGCTCCAACTTCTTAATTATAGCCTCAATTTTGTCCTGTACATTGAATATAGTTGCGGAGAGTACCCGGTAATCCTAGATTCAGATCATTCAGGCGAGAAAAAACATCACCCAAATAGGCCAGTTGTGTGAGAAAGATTATGCAAGCGGTCAGACAAGTGAAAATTATGGTCAGTAAAGAAAACTTTAAGCTCGTCTCTCAATTAAAAAGAACGTGTCAATACTTTGCCCCTTGATAACCAGCGCACTTCTGTATGTTGTAAAAGCGTTACATGGTCGCTGCCCATATCATTGCATAGTGCAGAAAATACACAAGAGTTCAGGGGCCTTGCTTTAACAAAGTTAACCATTTTCACTGTAGTGTCCAAAATGTCTTTCAAGCTGTCAGGCATTCCCTTGGCAGCAAGAGCCTCTCGGTGAATGCTGCATTGTACCCAAGTAGCATTGGGAGCAACTGCTTGCACGAGCGTTACCACTCCACTATGTCTCCTTGTCATGGCTTTTACGCCATCAGTACAGATACCAACACATCTTGACCAACGAAGTCCATTTGATGTCACAAAGCTGTCCAGTACTTTAAAATATCCTCTGCTGTTGTCCTGGTTTCCAGTGGTTTGCAGAAGATGATGTCTTCCTTAATTGACCCTCCATAAGCGTAATAGACATAGCTTAATAATTTCACACCGCGTGGCCGCTGCCACCCTAACCTGGTGGTCCCAGCGTGCACGACCCACGTGGAGTTCCAGGTCTCCGACAGCCTCTGGAACTGCCGATCTGCGGCCAACAAGGCAGAGTTCATCCCAGCCTATGCTTCCCTCCAGTCCCTCGACTTCTTGGCACTGACGGAAACATGGATTACCACAGATAACACTGCTACTCCTACTGCTCTCTCCTCGTCTGCCCACGTGTTCTCGCACACCCCGAGAGCTTCTGGTCAGCGGGGTGGTGGCACTGGGATCCTCATCTCTCCCAAGTGGACATTCTCTCTTACTCCCCTGACCCATCTGTCTATCGCCTCGTTTGAATTCCATGCTGTCACAGTTACCAGCCCTTTCAAGCTTAACATCCTTATCATTTATCGCCATCCAGGTTCCCTTGGAGAGTTCATCAATGAGCTTGATGCCTTGATAAGTTCCTTTCCTGAGGATGGCTCACCTCTCACAGTTCTGGGTGACTTTAACCTCCTCACGTCTACCTTTGACTCATTCCTCTCTGCCTCCTTCTACCTCTCCTCTCCTCTTTTGACCTCACCCTCTCACCTCCCCCCCCTACTCACAAGGCAGGCAATACGCTTCACCTCATCTTTACTAGATGCTGTTCTTCCACTAATCTCATTGCAACTCCCCTCCAAGTCTCCGACCACTACCTTGTATCCTTTCCCTCTCGCTCTCATCCAACACTTCCCACTCTGCCCCTACTCGGATGGTATCGCGCCGTCCCAACCTTCGCTCTCTCTCCCCCGCTACTCTCTTCTTCCATCCTATCATCTCTTCCCTCTGCTCAAACCTTCTCCAACCTATCTCCTGATTCTGCCTCCTCAACCCTCCTCTCCTCCCTTTCTGCATCCTTTGACTCTCTATGTCCCCTATCCTCCAGGCCGGCTCGGTCCTCCCCTCCTGCTCCGTGGCTCGACGACTCATTGCGAGCTCACAGAACAGGGCTCCGGGTAGCCGAGCGGAAATGAGGAGAACTCGCCTCCCTGCGGACCTGGCATCCTTTCACTCCCTCATCTCTAAATTTTCCTCTTCTGTCTCTGCTGCTAAAGCCACTTTCTACCACTCTAAATTCCAAGCACCTGCCTCTAACCCTAGGAAGCTCTTTGCCAACATTCTCTTTCCTCCTGAATCCTCCTCCCCCCCCCCTCCTCCCTCTCTGCGGATGACTTCGTCAACCATTTTGAAAAGAAGGTCGACGACATCCGATCCTCGTTTGCTAAGTCAAACGGCACCGCTGGTTCTGCTCACACTGCCCTACCCTATGCTTTGACCTCTTTCTCCCCTCTCTCCCCAGATGAAACCTTGCGTCTTGTGACGGCCGGCCGCCAAACAACCTGCCCGCTTGACCCTATCCCCTCCTCTCTTCTCCAGACCATTTCCGGAGACCTTCTCCCTTACCTCACCTCGCTCATCAACTCATCCTTGACCGCTGGCTACGTCCCTTCCGTCTTCAAGAGAGCGAGAGTTGCACCCCTTCTGAAAAAACCTACACTCGATCCCTCCGATGTCAACAACTACAGACCAGTATCCCTTCTTTCTTTTCTCTCCAAAACTCTTGAACGTGCCGTCCTTGGCCAGCTCTCCTGCTATCTCTCTCAGAATGACCTTCTTGATCCAAATCAGTCAGGTTTCAAGACTAGTCACTCAACTGAGACTGCTCTTCTCTGTGTCACGGAGGCGCTCCGCACTGCTAAAGCTAACTCTCTCTCCTCTGCTCTCATCCTTCTAGACCTATCGGCTGCCTTTGATACTGTGAACCATCAGATCCTCCTCTCCACCCTCTCCGAGTTGGGCATCTCCGGCGCGGCCCGCGCTTGGATTGCGCCGCAGCCCGTCTGGTGTTCAACCTTCCCAAGTTCTCTCACGTCACCCCGCTCCTCCGCTCTCTCCACTGGCTTCCAGTTGAAGCTCGCATCCGCTACAAGACCATGGTGCTTGCCTACGGAGCTGTGAGGGGAACGGCACCTCCGTACCTTCAGGCTCTGACCAGGCCCTACACCCAAACAAGGGCACTGCGTTCATCCACCTCTGGCCTGCTCGCCTCCCTACCTCTGAGGAAGTACAGTTCCCGCTCAGCCCAGTCAAAACTGTTCGTTGCTCTGGCACCCCAATGGTGGAACAAACTCCCTCACAACGCCAGGTCAGCGGAGTCAATCACCACCTTCCGGAGACACCTGAGACCCCACCTCTTTAAGGAATACCTAGGATAGGATAAAGTAATACTTCTAACCCCCCCCCCCCCTTAAAAGATTTAGATGCACTATTGTAAAGTGGCTGTTCCACTGGATATAAGGTGAATGCACCAATTTGTAAGTCGCTCTGGATAAGAGCGTCTGCTAAATGACTTAAATGTAAATGTAAACATATACCAGGAGCTATGCCAGGCCTTCCACGTCTGTTGACTCATCCAGCTGTAATGCATAGAATTCACTGGCTTGTATGCAAAGCAGTAATTGTTTCAAAACATTTCCTGCCATGTCACTGATGCGTTGTGAAACAGTGTTGTTTGATGAAGAATTTGTCTTTATATGTTTTTGGCATTTTCCCCCAGCATTGTCCCAGCCATGTCCGTGGCAGCAGGAAGAATTAAGTCCTTCACAATAGTATGGGGCTTGCTTGTCCTAGCCACTCGGTAGCTCACCATATAAGACGCTTCTAGCCCCTTCTTATTAATAGTATCTGTTGCTTTTATACATGTCTTACTACTCAAAAGTCGCCTTAATTCTCGCTCAAAATTAGCATGTTTTGTTTCTAAATGTCTGCGCACGAGTGAAGGTTTTGTCATGACGTGGCCCTCTTTGGGTATAGCGAGTGCCTTCCCCCTGTCACGCCCTGACCTTAGAGATCCTTTTTATGTCTCTATTTTGGTTTGTGCAGGGTGTGAGTTGGGGTGGGTATTCTATGTTCTATTATTTGTATTTCTATGTTTTTGCCGGGTAGGGTTCTCAATCAGGGACAGCTGTCTATCGTTGTCTCTGATTGAGAACCATACTTCCCACCTGACTTTGTTTATGGCACTTAGCCTTTATCTTCACGGTTTGTTTTGTAGTGTTTATTGTTTTGTTTGGCGTCTTTTCATATAAATAAAGAAAATGTACGCTCACCACGCTGCACCTTGGTCCAGTTCTTTCAACGGCCGTGACACCCCCGCTCTCCCTCTTACACCCAGGTTCTGTTATCTCAGGTTGTAAATTCCTGGAGGAGACTCTCTCCCTCATGCAGTATAGAGAGAGGGTTCACAGTAGAACAAAGGAACTTCTTCTACATCACAGAACTTGAGAACTGAACAATGTCCATGTTTTGGAGAAAGCGTAAACGGTCGGTGGAGAATCCAGCTACGACCGGTCCATTTTGTTTAATGTTTGTGACCTCATTGAGAGACAATACAGCCACATTACCATAACTCTGTTTATACAAGAGACTCCATTATGAGATTTGCATCTAATTATTGTATAAATGAATGAGTAAAGATTAAACTATTTGTGAAATTATGTAATGTGATTTTAAACTGTTTAATGAAAGAGAATCCAATACCCTTTAGAGTTAAACTAAGTCATTGGCCCGCCCCATGAGCACAAACATTGATCTGGCATCATGGGACAGCCTTTTCTGCTATTACGAATAAAACACCCACCTAGAGAAGCCCACTTCAGACCATGCGCAACTCGATTACCGAGAGGGCTAAGGTTTGAGTAGAGACAAAAACCACAGGATAAGCAAAGGTTGTAATGGTTGCTGAATTCTTAACCATACCACGTGGATAAACTCTGAGACTATCGATCCGACAGAATAAGAGCAAATCTTCGATACTAATTACTAGTCTGCAGCTAGAAGTTATGTCGACCTGAAATGCGAAGACCGACAACCGCCAAAATATCTATTCTATAAGAACATTTCTGAATGGGACTCTGAAGTATCCATCTAACCACAAAAGACTCCAGGGACGCAAAGCGAAGTTCAGATGAACTTTCCAACAGAAAGACGGACGATTCCAACAGAGATCATGACAACACACTGAGCGTTAATCTATATTTTGATTGCAAATATTTGAGTGAGCGTTCATGTGCAAAGGATTAGTATTTCTATCAATATAATTATCAACTGTATAGTGTCTTTTGTCTTTCGCGCCCTTCTCAGCCCCTTTGTCTATCAAGCCGCCACACCGGTTTAGCCACTAGGGCACACCCCCTATCATTTTCTTGTAACCATACCTACTGTTTGTTTGTTTGTTATGCATTTCTGTGATTATTTAGTTAGTTAGTAAATACATTTTTAAGACAATTGATGTATGGAGGATTCATAGTGAAGACCTGGTTCGTGCAGATAACCAACAGTTTACGACGTTTGGAATGAAACTAACGTGAGGTAAAGAACAATTCATTAATTAGAAGACTAATTGATCAGATATTAAAATATCTGAAAAGTTATATTAGGAAAATCATAACTTTGTAATCTGAAGATTTTCCTTGGTGCCCCGACTTCCTAGTTAATTACATTTACATGATTAGTTTAATCACATAATAATAATTACAGATAATTGATTTGATAAAATAACAGTCTTAACTTATTAATGATTTACTAACTTACTAATGATGCCAAAGACACAGTTTCATTGAGTTGTGAGATAGTACTTTTGCGCTGTGGCTGAGGAAATGCACTACTCCCAATATAAGTGGACCTCATATCAATGTAGTTCTCATCATATTTGCCCCTCTCAGATGGTCCAACATCCCTGTCTCTTGTTCGGCGCTTTCCCGGGTAAGGGGGCAGTAGCTCTTCGGCTGCATTAGATTCACAACTGTCAGTGTCCATGCTAGCTGGGCTAACAACAAATGCAGAATTACTGATGCTTGCATTTGATGTGCTCGTGGAAGCAGAACAATTTCTGTTTTTGACAGATGCAGGTGTAGTACTGCTGGTAGTAGCAGTACTATCAGTAGAGCTGGTATGTGTCTCTATGGACGCGGGCCTTACTTTTTTTAACCATTCATCCATTTTCGAGCAATGAGCAGCAGCTACGTTTGGCTACATACGGATCATTAGTGGAATTCCCGCGAGAGAGTAACAGTTAATATGATTGGATGTTAATTATTTGACTAGGCTACCTGCATTTGACATTGTGTTGTTATTTCGCTGAACACTAGATGGTTTAATTTTATTTTTGGCAATGAAACGAGGCTATTCAGGCGAGAGAAAAAACTTCACCAAAATGTATAGCCCCGTTGGAAAATATAAATGGAGTGTTTGAAAATGTGAAGAATAAAAATAAAAAATAAATTTTTTTTTATTTTGAATCACATTTTTATTTTGCGCACCTCTGATAGCATTACGTGTACCCCCTGAAGGCATTACGTGTACCCCAGTTTGGGAATACCTGCTCTAGACTATCAGTTCTCAAAACACTTAAAACTGTGATACTCAATGTGTCTGTGTTGTAAAAATGTTAGGTAACAGGTAAATCCCAATCAGCTTTAGGTGGGTAACCACTCCAAAAAGGTCTGGGAACAACTGGTCTAATTTCTTATTGTATCCTTTCCCAGCTAGAGCAACTAAGAAGATGGGCTGTGCATTTGGACTGGGCCTGGAGCGCCTGGCCATGGTGCTGTACGGGATCTCTTGGAGCCAGGATGAACGCTTCCTCAAGCAGTTCTGCCTTCCCAACATCAACAACCCAGTCACCTTCCAGGTAAAGCCCTAGTCCTTTTTCAAACACTATTACTCCGCCATTTTAGCCCGTTGAGGTTTCGACCCTAGATCTGGATAGAAGTAGCACTTGCCACAAAGCCCATTTTAAAGTTGTCAACTGGGTGATACTTCGAAGGGGTCACAGAATTTCATCCAGATCAGCAGGAGGTATCAACCAATGAATTATACTCCTGAGAAAACATTCCAGCACTGCAGATGGCAGTAAATCACCAAACGTGGCTTGTTCAGACTACACATTCCATGCATCTTTGTTTATGAACTACCAATAAACTCCAGTTCTGTCACGTTCCTGACCTGTTTTCTGTTGTTTTGTATGTGTTTAGTTGGTCAGGACGTGAGCTGGGTGGGAATTCTATGTTGTGTGTCTAGTTTGTCTGTTTCTATGTCAGCCTAGTGTGGGTTCTCAATCAGAGGCAGATGGTAGTCGTTGTCTTTGATTGAGACTCATATATAGGAGGCTTGTTTTGTGTTGGGATTTTGTGGGTGTTTGTTTCCTGTCTCTGTGATTGTCTGCACCAGATAGGTCTGTCTCGGTTTCTGCACATTTTGTTATTTTGTATGTTGTTTGTAGTGTTTCACTTGTTATTTTATTAAACATGTTGAACACTAGCCGCGCTGCACTTTGGTCCAATCCTTGCTACTCCTCTTCGGATGAAGAGATGGAGGAAGCCCGTTACAAGTTCCTTCAGAAAGTATTCACAACCGTTGACTTTTTCCACATTTTGTTGTTTTACAGTCTAAATTCTAAATGTATTAATTGAGATGTTTTGTTACTGACCTACACACAATACCCCATAATGTAAAAGTGGAATTATGTTTAAAAGAAAACATATTCATAAAAATAATTAGGCTGAAATGTCTTGACTACCTCATATCTGTCCCACACATAAAATGATCTGTAATGCCCCTCAGTCTAGCAGTGAATTTCGAACACAGATTCAACCACAAAGACCAGGGAGGCAATGCCTCGCAAGAAGGACACTTATTGGTAGATGGGTAAAAAAAATAGGACATTGAATATTCCTTTGAGCATGGTGAAGTTATTAATTACACTTTGGACGGTGTATCAATACACCCAGTCACTACAAAGATACAGGCGTCCTTCCTAACTCAGTTGCCCAAGAGGAAGGAAACCGCTCAAGGATTTCACCATGACGCCAATGGTGATTTTAAAACAGTTGCAGAGTTTAATGACTGTGATAGGAGAAAACTGAAGATGGCTCAACAAGATTGTAGTTACTCCACAATACTAACCTAATTGACAGCGTGAAAAGTAGTAAGCCTGTACAGAATAAAAATATGCCAATACATGCATTCTGTTTGCAACAAGGTACTAAAGCAGGGATCATCAACTAGATTCAGTTACTGGCTGATTTTTTTTCTTGAGCAGATGGTCAGGGGTCTGAAAATAATTGCAAAAAAATTGTAGACTGCAAGATGCCCAATCAGATATCATTTTTGACTAAATAACTTAAAACCATGCTTACACTTGTATACAACCACAAACATTATATCTAAGGTTGCACAGGGAGGGTATATTACTGGAAACTTTCAAAAGTTTACCAGTAAACTATCAGCATTTTAGTATTGTTCAAGGATTTTATGTAATCTATCATAAGATATCTAGTGGCCCTGTTGGATACTTAAAATTATCTCTTTTACTATGTCAATATGTATTTGTTGTCAATGTTTTGGTGTCAAACTGGTGGCAGTTGTGAAAAATGTTAATAGTTGGAAGAGTTGCTGAGTTAGTTTAAAATAATAACATTGTTGAATAGATGATTGTTTCATTCAGTAGGCTATTTTCCTCTTGAACCATATGGCCGATCTACTACAAACTAATGGACTCAGATATATATTTAAAAAATGAATACTTTATACAGTGCCTTCGGAAAGTATTCAGACCCCTTGACTTTTTCCACATTTTGTTAGGTGACAGCCTTATTCTAAAATTGTTAAAATAGTTTTTTCCCCCTCATCAATCTACACACAATACCCCATAATGACCATGCAAAAACAGTTTTTTAGAAATATTTGCTCATTTATAAAAAATAAAAAAGAGATCACATATACATAAGTATTCAGACATTTTACTCAGTACTTTGTTGAGGCATCTTTGGAAGCAATTACAACCTTGAGTCTTCTTGGGGATGATGCTACAAGCTTGGCACACCTGTATTTGGGGTGTTTCTCCCATTCTTCTCTGCAAATTCTCACCAGCTGTGTCAGGTAGGATAGGCAGCATGTCACGATCGTGTGGCGGATTGATGGACCAAAATGCAGCTTGTGGGAAATAAGCCATCTTTATTATAACAACGATAAAGATGGCAACACGAAACGAAACAAACACTTTCAAAACTACAAAATAACAAAACGACGTTGACGAGACCTGAACATAAACTTACATAACTAAACATAAACTTACGTACAGGAAACAGACGACATCGAAACGAAAACGAAACAAACAAACGCTACAGTCCCATGTGGTACGAACATAACATACGGACACAGGAGACAATCACCCACAAACAAACAGTGAGAATGCCCTACCTAAATATGACTCTTGATTAGAGGAAAACGCAAACCACCTGCCTCTAATCAAGAGCCATACCAGGCAAACCAAAACCAACATAGAAACAGATAACATAGACTGCCCACCCAAAACTACCGCCCTGACCATAAACACATAAAAACAACATAAAACAGTCCAGGGGAGGGTCCGGGTGGGCAGTTGACCACGGTGGTGGTTCCGGCTCAGGACGCTGTCCCCACACCACCATAGTCACTCCCCTCTTCTGTCTACCCCTTCCACTGACCACCCTAAAACTACTTTCCCCTAAATAAACAGCCAGCACCGAGACAAGGGGCAGCACCGGGACAAGGGGTAGCACCGGGACAAGGGGCAGCACCGGAACAAGGGGCAGCACCGGAACAAGGGGCAGCACCGGAATAAGGGGCAGCACCGGGACAAGGGGCAGCACCGGGACAAGGGGCAGCACCGGGACAAGGGGCAGCACCGGGACAAGGGGCAGCACCGGGACAAGGGGCAGCACCGGGACAAGGGGCAACACCGGGACAAGGGGCAGATCCCGGCTGAAGGACTCTGGCAGGTCCTGTTTGGACGGCTCTGGCAGGTCCTGGCTGGACGGCTCTGGCAGGTCCATGCAGGTTGACGGCTCTCGACGCTCATGGCAGACTGACGGCTCTCTACACTCATGGCAGACTGACGGCTCTCGACGCTCATGGCAGGCTGACGGCTCTCGACGCTCATGGCAGGCTGACGGCTCTCGACGCTCATGGCAGGCTGACGGCTCTCGACGCTCATGGTAGGCTGACGGCTCTCGACGCTCATGGCAGGCTGACGGCTCTCGACGCTCATGGCAGGCTGACGGCTCTCGACGCTCATGGCTCTCTGACGGCTCTGGCTGCTCATGGCTCTCTGACGGCTCTGGCTGCTCATGGCTCTCTGACGGCTCTGGCTGCTCATGGCTCTCTGACGGCTCTGGCTGCTCATGGCTCTCTGACGGCTCTGGCTGCTCATGGCTCTCTGACGGCTCTGGCTGCTCATGGCTCGCTGGCGGCTCTGGCAGATCCTGTCTGGTTGGCGGCTCTGGCAGATCCTGTCTGGTTGGCGGCTCTGGCAGATCCTGTCTGGTTGGCGGCTCTGGCAGATCCTGTCTGGTTGGCGGCTCTGGCAGATCCTGTCTGGCGGGCGGCTCTAGCGGCTCCTGTCTGGCTGACGGCTCTAGCGGCTCCTGTCTGGCGGATGGCTCTGTAGGCTCATGGCAGACGGGCGGCTTTGCAGGCTCATGGCAGACGGGCGGCTTTGCAGGCTCCTGGCAGACGGATGATTCAGATGGCGCTGGGGAGACGGATGGCTCAGATGGCGCTGAGGAGACGGATGGCTCAGATGGCGCTGGGGAGACGGATGGCTCAGATGGCGCTGGGGAGACGGATGGCTCTGGCCGGATACGGCGCACTGTAGACCTGGTGCGTGGTGCCGGAACTGGAGGCACCGGGCTAAGGATAAGCACCTTCCTACTAGTGCGGGGAGCAGGAACAGGGCACACTGTATTCTCAAAGCCTACTCTATCCCTGATGCGTGGTACCGGCACTGGTGACACCGGGCTGAGGACAAGCACATCAGGATTAGTAGGGGGAGAAGATACAGTGTGTTTAGGGCTCTGGAGACGCACTGGTAGCTTAGTGCGTGGTGCCGGAACTGGAGGCACCGGGCTAGATACACGCACTACAGGGAGAGTGCGTGGAGGAGGAACAGGGCTCAGGATACGCACTGGTAGCCTAGTGCATAGTGTAGACACTGTAGGTACTAGGCTTGGGCGGGGAGGTAGTGCCGGAAATACCGGACCGTGGAGGCGTACTGGCACTCTTGAGCATTGAACCTGCCCAACCTTACCTGGTTGAATGCTCCCGGTTGCCCGACCAGTGCGGGGAGGTGGAATAACCCGCACCGGCCTATGTAGGCGAACCGGGGAAACCATGCGTAAGGCAGGTGCCATGTATGCCGGCCCGAGGAGACGCACTGGAGACCAGACGCGTTGAGCCGGCCTCATGACACCTGGCTCAATACCCAATCTAGCCCTCCCAGTGCGGGGAGGTGGAATAACCCGCACTGGGCTATGCACTCGTACAGGAGACACCGTGCGCTCTACTGCGTAACACGGCGCCTGCCCGTACTCCCGCTCTCCACGGTAAGCCTGGGAAGTGGGCGCAGGTCTCCTACCTGCCCTTGGCCCACTATCTCCTAGCCCCCCCCCAAGAAATTTTTGGGAATTACTTACGGGCTTTTTTGGCTTCCGTGCCAGACGCGTTCCCTCATAGCTCCGGTTCCTCTCTCCGGTAGCCTCCGCTCTCCTCAGTGCCTCCAGCTGTTCCCATGGGAGGCGATCTCTACCAGCTAGGATCTCCTCCCATGTGTAGACACCCTTTCCATCCAAAACATCGTCCCATGTCCATTGCTCCTTTCTCTCCTGTCCCTTACTCCGTTTAGTTTCCCTTTGCCGCTTGGTCTTAGCGTGGTGGGTGATTCTGTCACGATCGTGTGGCGGATTGATGGACCAAAATGCAGCTTGTGGGAAATAAGCCATCTTTATTATAACAACGATAAAGATGGCAACACGAAACGAAACAAACACTTTCAAAACTACAAAATAACAAAACGACGTTGACGAGACCTGAACATAAACTTACATAACTAAACATAAACTTACGTACAGGAAACAGACGACATCGAAACGAAAACGAAACAAACAAACGCTACAGTCCCATGTGGTACGAACATAACATACGGACACAGGAGACAATCACCCACAAACAAACAGTGAGAATGCCCTACCTAAATATGACTCTTGATTAGAGGAAAACGCAAACCACCTGCCTCTAATCAAGAGCCATACCAGGCAAACCAAAACCAACATAGAAACAGATAACATAGACTGCCCACCCAAAACTACCGCCCTGACCATAAACACATAAAAACAACATAAAACAGGTCAGGACTGTTACACAGCATTGCTGCACAGATATGTTCGATCGGGTTCAAGTCTAGGCTCTGGCTGGCCACTCTAGGACATTCAGAGACTTGTCCCGAAGCCACTCCTGCGTTGTCTTGACTGTGTGCTAAGGGTCGTTGTCCTGTTGGAGGGTGAACCTTCGCCCCCAGTCTGAGGTTCTGAGCGCTCGGGAGCAGGTTTTCATCAAGGATCTCTCTGTACTTTGTCCCGTTCATCTTTGCCTCGATCCTGTTGAGTCTTCTTGTCCCTGCTACTGAAAAACACCCCATAGCATAATGCTGCCACCACCTTGCTTCACCGTAGGGATGGTGCCAGGTTTCCTCCAGACGTGATGCTGGGCATTCAGGCCAAAGAGTTGAATCTTGGTTTTATCAGACAAGTGAATCTTGTTTCTCATGGTCTAAGAGTCTTAGGTGCCTTTTGGCAAACTCCAAGCGGGCTGTCATGTGCCTTTTACTGAGGAGTGGCATCCGTCTGGCCACTTCACCATAAAGGCCTGATTGATGGAGTGCTGCAGAGATGGTTGTCCTTCTGGAAGGTTCTCCCATCTCCACAGAGGAACTCTAGAGCGCTGTCAGAGTGACCATCGGGTTCTTGATCACCTCCCTGATCAAGACCCTTCTCCACTGATTGCTCAGTTTGGCCAGGCGGCCAGATCTAGGAAGAGTCTTGGTGCTTACAAACTTCTTCCATTTAAGAATGATGGAGGCCGCTGTATTCTTGGGGACATTCAATGCTACACAAATGTTTTGTTACCCTTCCCCAGATCTGTGTGTCAACACAATCCTGCCTTGGAGCTCTATGGAAAATTCCTGGGACCTTATATAGACAGGTGTGTGCCTTTCCAAATCATGTCCAATTAATTGAATTTGCCACAGGTGGACTCCAATCAAGTTGTAGAAAAATCTAAGGATGATCAATGGAAACAGGATGCACCTGAGCTCAATTTCGAGTCTCATAGCAAAGGTTCTGAATACTTATGTAAATAAGGTATTTATTTTTATTTTTTATTATTAATTTGCAAACATTTCAAAAAACTTGTTTTTGCTTTCTCATTATTGGGTATTGGGTGCAGATTGCTGAGGATTTTTTTTACTCAATCCATTTTAGAATAAGGCTGTAACGTAACAAAATGTGAAAAAAGTCAAGGGGTCTGAATTATTTTGAAAGGCACTGTACAAATATATATTTTTAAGTTACTCAAGTATAAATTACCAAGTTACGATAGATTGCCATTTATTTTCTGTTAATTACCAAAATAACCAAAATGCTGGTAACTTTGGTAAATTAACGGTAGCTTTGCAACCCTACATATGCTGTACATCTCTACTATGCTTAAAAATCACATAGAGCTGATTTGCTGGTGTTTTTAGAGTCTTTTATGTCCAACAATAAAAAAATTACTTTTCTTTTGCTCAGAAAACTTAGGGGGCCAAATAAAATCACCTGCAGGCCAAATTTGGACTAAAAACAAACATAAGATAACTATTGTAAAATATACTGTGTCTGTAAAATGTATTTAGTATGTATAAGCAAGAAGTAGAAGCCTAAGTGTTGTTGTCCATTTGTTTACTCCAATTTGGGGAGGGGTGGTAGGGTTAGGGGAAAATGTATTAAAGATATATATATTTTATATATTTACCCCCAAAATATATGAGGGATTGGAAATGATGAAGACAATTAAATTGGTAGAAGCCACAATCTATCTGCAGTAATAAAGCTGATCTACCCCCTAAAAAATAACATTTGACAATTTGAATGATTTCTTAAAGAATAATGGGCAAATGTTGCACAATCTAGGTGTGTAAAACTCTTTGAGTCTTACCCACAAAGGTGATTCTAACATGTATTGACTCAGAGGGTTGAATGCTTATCTAATCAAGATTTAAAAATATATATATTTTCCATAAAAATAAAAATTCACATTTTTCTTCCACTTTGACATTACAGAGTATTTTGTGTAGATCGTTGACAAAAAATGACAATTAAATCCATTTTAATCCCACTTTTTGTAAGACAACAAAATGTGAAAACAGTCAAGGAGTGTGAATACTTTCTGAAGGCACTGCAGAAATAAAATAAATAAGTGATACTTTTCAAGCATAGTGTTCCGGAATTTCTTACATTCTAGCTCCTGGATCATAAACAATAACAATCAAACGATACAATTAGAACCCCGAAACTGAATATAAGAATTAATGAATGAAGGAAGGCATGGATGAAGAATGATTGGCCAAAATCTCTCTCGAAAATCTCTCTCGAATTGACACAAGGTAATACGCATGTCGATTGTCGAATCACAGAGGAACACACGGTTTCATACTTCATACCTGAAGGTAGTGTATGGCTCGTTAGTTTTCATTCAATGGAGGTTCTTGCACAGGCAGGCTACATTATGCTCCACTTCAGACACTATAGATAGATATTTAATATTCTCTCCTCCTCTACCTTTTGACAGTCTCTGTTTGTTTCGATACTGCTGCTTTACACCCTCCGTCTCTGCTTCTGCCTTCGTCTCCCTGACCCTGACCCCCCACCCACTCATCAAACGTGTACACACACGTTTTACATTTTCCCTCCTGACCGCCTATAGCCTTCATAGCTCATGTTTGAAAGCGCATTAACTTTTCCATCCACCTCTTCTATTCTCTTTCCTGGAGGAGAGTTGTTCTCTTTTTCCTAATGCCCTCTGTGCCGTCTGGGACCATTGGTATTCCTCGTCACGCCCGTGTTTACTGTAATGTGTTTTCATGAGCTGTTTTTTTTCCTCGGTTGTGTGAATAAGAATGCCCAAGCATGCCCATTATCCCACTAAAACCAAGGTTTTGTTCACCAGGAAAGGACCTATGTAGAGCTGCCGAAGCAGTTTAGCTTCTCCATGTTGACCACAGCATGACTGTCATTGTTTGCCTGCTTCCTAATTCGCTTACACATTGTGCTCCCGTCAAATAATCTTGCATTTAAGTATTTTCCGAACATTTGTTTTTGCCACAGGGGTGTGGCAACTGCACGTAATAGCTTCTTAAATTGTATATCCTGTTTGGTTTGCCCGAGGGAATGACACTCAGCTTAGACATTGAACCACATCCGCTTCAAGTAACATACTGCTAAGAACTACTAAGTACCACTTCAGTTCAGCATCACTCATAGCTCTTACGTTACCTACTACATACTTTCTTTTTTCCCTTTACCTCAGGCTTTTATTCTCCACGGCCTGGGTCGAGAGGACAGGTTTGCGCATGCCACTCAATGCTATCCCACTGTCGGGATGTTTTATGCATGAGTCCTTCTCACTGCGTAGAGACAGGTGGAGTGCAGGTGCCGGTTCAGGCAGCGGTGAAGCCGCCGCTGCTGTACCCTTATGGGGGGCCTTTTAACCGGGCCCTTTGGTCAATTAAACAGAGTGTTAAAGGTGATATTTACAGCTGTTTTGATCATTTACATGAATTATACTGTATATGCCTATTGATTATTAAAGAATAGGCTGTCAACTATAAATGCCTCATGAGCGTAGCTCAACTGTTTTACCCCATCATAACCTCCCAAAAAGTTGTTTTAATCCATTGCGTGTAAACAATGTATTTGTTAACAGACAACATACAGTATTCCAACGCTGATGGAATCCTCCTCTTTTTAATAGAGGCCATCACTCTGTTTTCTCACACAATTGCATAGCCTATAGAAATGTTGTGCAACATCAGCTCATGGGCTCTCATTAAGTGTTTGATTAGATTTGCATTGATGTCAGAGTAATTAGAGGAACAATTGCGGGTACCAGGCAGTTAGCAAGTTTAGTGGCTACTACATCAGCAGCATCAGAGCTTGGAGAATCCTAATTACCATGACTAAACGGTCACGTGGAATTTGACTGCCATCATGAATCGTGACCGCCGGTGTGGCGCTAATACGGTCACAGTAATAGCCCTAGTTCAAATCTGAGGTGGAGTCATATTGAAAGTCAATACTACTAAGTGATCATGTCAAATGTAATCATCATTGTCATTGATTAAATATTTTTACACAGTTTTAGCTGAACAGCGTACCACTTACCTTAAAACCACCATACCATTTCATTAATTTACTTATTTTTTATTTTTTATTTCACCTTTATTTAACCAGGTAGGCTAGTTGAGAACAAGTTCTCATTTGCAACTGCGACCTGGCCAAGATAAATCATAGCAGTGTGAACAGACAACAACACAGAGTTACACATGGAGTAAACAATAAACAAGTCAATAACATGGTAGAAAAAAAGAGAATCTATATACAATGTGTGCAAAAGGCATGAGGAGGTAGGCAATCAATCGAATAATTACAATTTAGCAGATTAACACTGGAGTGATAAATCATCAGATGATCATGTGCAAGTAGAGATACTGGTGTGCAAAAGAGCAGAAAAGTAAATAAATAAAAACAGTATGGGGGTGAGGTAGGTAAATTGGGTGGGCTATATATCGGTTAGCTGCTCAGATAGCAGATGTTTAAAGTTGTTGAGGGAGATAAAAGTCTCCAACTTCAGAGATGTTTGCAATTTGTTCCAGTCGCAGGCAGCAGAGAACTGGAAGGAAAGGCGGCCAAATAAGGTTTTGGCTTTAGGGATGATCAGTGAGATACACCTGCTGGAGCGCGTGCTACGGGTGGGTGTAGCCATCGTGACCAGTGAACTGAGATAAGGCGGCACTTTACCTAGCATAGTCTTGTAGATGACCTGGAGCCAGTGGGTCTGACGACGAACATGTAGCGAGGGCCAGCCAACTAGGGCATACAGATCGCAGTGGTGGGTCGTATAAGGTGCTTTAGTAACAAAACGGATGGCACTGTGATAAACTGCATCCAGTTTGCTGAGTAGAGTATTGGAAGCTATTTTGTAGATGACATCGCCGAAGTCGAGGATCGGTAGGATAGTCAGTTTTACTAGGGTAAGTTTGGCGGCGTGAGTGAAGGAGGCTTTGTTGCGAAATAGAAAGCTGACTCTAGATTTGATTTTGGATTGGAGATGTTTGATATGAGTCTGGAAGGAGAGTTTGCAGTCTAGCCAGACACCTAGGTACTTATAGATGTCCACATATTCTAGGTCGGAACCGTCCAGGGTGGTGATGCTAGTCGGGCCTGCGGGTGCAGGCAGCGAACGGTTGAAAAGCATGCATTTGGTTTTACTAGCGTTTAAGAGAAGTTGGAGGCCACGGAAGGAGTGTTGTATGGCATTGAAGCTCGTTTGGAGGTTAGATAGCACAGTTTCCAAGGTAAGACAAGAAGTATACAGAATGGTGTCGTCTGCGTAGAGGTGGATCAGGGAATCGCCCGCAGCAAGAGCAACATCGTTGATATATACAGAGAAAAGAGTCAGCCCGAGAATTGAACCCTGTGGTACCCCCATAGAGACTGCCAGAGGACCGGACAACATGCCCTCCGATTTGACACACTGAACTCTGTCTGCAAAGTAGTTGGTGAACCAGGCAAGGCAGTCATTAGAAAAACCGAGGCTACTGAGTCTGCCGATAAGAATATGGTGATTGACAGAGTCGAAAGCCTTGGCCAGGTCGATGAAGACGGCTGCACAGTACTGTCTTTTATCGATGGCGGTTATGATATCGTTTAGTACCTTGAGCGTGGCTGAGGTGACTCAATGACTTCCTGGTAAGTTAAAGGGAACTAGACAAAGGTCCCCCAGAGAACATTCCCTTGTTACGCAACGTCCGAAGGACTAGTGAAATCAAAGTCCTAAAAAGGTCCTGACCTGGTCCTCAGTGACTTCCTGGTAACTTACAGGGAACTAGACAAAGGTCCCCAAGAGAACGTTCCCTTGGGTCCATCACACAACGTCCTAAGGACTAGTAAAAAGGAAGTCCTGAGAATGTCCTAAAAAGGTCCTGACAAAAACAAAATTGCGACACGAATATTGGATCGCGACTGAAACAGCCTGGTTCAATTTTGGTCCAGAGGCAAAACCAGTTGAGAACCACTGGTCAAGACCATTATGAAATGTCCCCTTTAGGTCATTGAATGTCACATGGATAACGTCCTATCAGAACCAAACAGGAACCTTCTCGTAACGTTCCCTAATGAACATCAAAATACCTTATTATAATGTTATTGTCAGGATGGTGTATTGGAGGCGAAGTCAGGTGCAGGAGAGCAGATTATAATGAACAGGCGCACTTTTATTATAGTTCCAAAAAACGAGAGCACTACATGAATCAAACGCGCTCAAAAAACGGAACATAAAAGTAGAGCGCGTAAACTAACACCACCTAACATGAAAACAATTACACACAAAACATGATGGGAAACAGAGGGTTAAATACAAGTAGATTAATTGGGGAAATGAAAACCAGGTGTGTATGGAAACAAGACAAGACAAATGAAAAATGGAGCGGCGATGGCGAGAAAGCCGGTGACGTCGATCGCCAAACGCCGCCCGAACAAGGAGGGGGGCTGACTTCGGCAGAAGTCGTGACAGTTATACTGCGACCAGACCGGGACCTGTACTGAACGTCCTCTTACGGTCCCAAGAACGTCAGTGGGATAACGTCTCGCCGAAACCCTTAAAGGGACATAACGTCGCCTATTGTCCTTAGGACGTCACCTGTTGGCTGAGATGACTCGATGGTAGCCGTCATTGTTGAAGGATTTGGCCAGAAACTAATATCGCTTTTAATGGCGATATTAACTACCCAGTATTGATAGATTTTTGGGGGGGCCATAACCGGAGACTTTTTGAACATGCTTACTTTGAACATAATTACACATCATTTAATTGGATTTGATTGAAGTTGGTACATGATGAAACGTTTACATTGACCTTTGACAACACCTACCTGACCGAGTTATCTATGCAACACTTCTTGAATATGGCTGCACTGCACAGTGTATCAAGTGGAATTTTTATTATGGCAGACACTTTTCACAAGTAATTTTAATTAGTCAAGAATGGTTTCTGTTGTCAAAAAGCCACCACCTTTCAATATAGGTATTCTGCAGGCCTATGAAACACCCACATTATGCAAGACATTTTATAACTCACAATATGGCAGGGCCGGACCATGCCCACACTATATAAGACACTCTACTGCCCACAATATGGCAGGGCCGGACTGTGGCCCTGGAGTGGGAAGCAAGCAGTCGGTGAGCGATCACTCCGTTGTCACGCCCTGGCCTTAGTATTATTTGTTTTATTTATTATTTTAGTTAGGTCAGGGTGTGACATGGGGTATGTGTGTATTTTGGGGTATTATATGGTAGAGGGGGTGTTGGCTGTAGTTTATGGTTTTGTGTTGAGTGTATGTGTCTAGCTGTGTCTATGCTGGGTGTAGTTGTCTAGGAAAGTCTATGGTGGCCGGAATGGGTTCTCAATTAGAGACAGCTGATTTCGGTTGTCTCTAATTGGGAGCCATATTTAAGGCTGCCATAGGCTTTAGCTGTTTGTGGGTCATTGTTTATGTATATGTCGACGTAAGTAGTTTGTGTGTGCACTTACGTTTGAAGTTTCACGATCGTTTGTTGTTTTGTTAGTGTTGTATAAGTGTTTGGTGATCATCTTCGTCGTGGTAAATAAAGAAGATGTATTCAAATCATGTTGCGCCTTGGTCCTCTCGTTCATGTCAACGCGATCGTGACATCCGTCTCCCGCTCATTTTTCAGCCCATCTCCCCCTCAGCCTCCCTCCATCACTCACTCCGGGCCCACAGCGGTAAAGGAGGAAGGAGCAGGAAGGGGTAGGAGAAGAGAGACATCCCGCCCTACATGACGCCTAATGACCTTGTTGGCATTATTTATTGCCCGCGCTCTCCAACTTGTACCGGGAACCGGGTTTGGATGGACTGACGTGTCACCTCTGCTGCTGCCCAGAGCCTGTGCACTCTCGCTGCGCTTGGTCACGGCTTCTCTTCCTGCCTCCACCCACTCCCCCAATCCTCTCTCTAAACGCTGGACTGGTAATGAGGTGTGACCGGGGAGGTCAGCAGAGTTTCCTTTCACTCCCTCTGTGTTTTCCACTGCCCTCTGAATACACTTCAAGACCGGTGGCAGAGGCCTGGTCCACCCTCCTGGCCCCAGAGACCAATAACGCTCTGGACTGGTTGACACTTGGGATTATTCATCCTCTTTTCAGCCAGGGGAGGTGTTTTTTGGACCCATATTTCTTATGGCTCGGTTGGACTGTGGTATTTGATGCAGCATAGTTGGTGGTTTGAGGATATGCATTAGCTGGAAGTTGCTTTGGATGAAAGCCTTTGCTAAAAGACCATTATTGTACTATTGTACAGTACTACCAAAGACAAGGGGATCCATTTATGTCTTTCGAAGAAGAGGTTTATTCTAAATCCCAAATCAACCCATACCCACTCCTGTAGATCTGAAGGGATAAGTGTAAGCAATATGCTACTTGCTTCACTTTGCCTTCAGATAGGCTTGGTGGAATTTTTGCATATTGCTTACCCCTATCCAATCTCTTCAGATCTACAGAAGTGCCTTCTACAGAAGTGCCTAGTGAAGAGGGGCTAGAGTTTGATTTGGGATTCAGCGAGAGTGTCTAATTAGCCTCATATTTCCCCAGTGTGAGGGGTCTGAGGAGAGACCAGGGATTCCCAAAGCCCGGATGTTGTGCAACTCCCGTCGGGTACGAGTCAAACTCCGACTCCTGGCTTCACAACACACAGGCCTGTCTGGTTCGCCTACCTGCAGTCTGTTCCAGTGTAGCCTGTGGAAAGTTCCACAGATTTTAATGTGTTTTTATCTTCCTGTTCTATCCTCCACCGAAAATGTTTGACGTGATTTGTTTCAACCTCTGCTTTCCACAACACGATTCGAAAGGGAATGTTGTCACAGCGTCTCTACTCTTTTGTCATTACCGGTTCTTTATCACCAACTCTTTTGCTCTTCTTCATCTTCCTCTTAGTTTCTCTGTGTGGAAACTCTTTACCCTAAATGGATCAGCCAAATAATTGGTCTAAAATGATCTAAAAATAGCTTGTAGCAGCTCTATAACTAGGTTTGAAGTGACTTAGATGATTTGGGTATAAAATTCAAAGCATGAATTCCATTGGCTGTTGGTTAGAAATTTATTTAAAAATCTAAAACAAAGCGATTGGTGACAAACGCAAAGTGCGGATTGCGGTCTCTCCTTTTTTAGTTTTTTTTCTTCTAAACGTGCACTCAATTCTTTTTCTCTCTCGTTCACGTCCCTCTCCTCCTCCTCCCCTTCTCAACCTCTCAGTAAGTACCCACCTCTGACCAACGACATCTACTTCTGGCCGAGGGCTACACGGAGAAGGACTTCTATGACCTGGTGAGGGGCGTCGGAAGAGACCTAGTGTAGGAGATCAACCAGTTCACACATCCAAAGAAAGACGCCATGTTCTTCACAAGACAGCTGTGATACTCTAACACAGTGTTTCCCAGTGCTAGCACACCTGGGTCGTATTCATTAGTGCACACCGTAGCACCGTTTTGCAACGGAAAACAAGCGTTTCTTATTACGAAAATGTATCAAATATGTTAAACTGACTAATTATAATAATACAAGATGCAGTGAATGTTCTTTGTTTGGTTTGTACAGGCTTGTTTGAGATTAGGGGTAAATTGGATCTATTCCACTGCTCAACAAATAGGCTCGGAGAGCAAAGGTTAAGCTATACTCAATTCATCAGAGGGGCTCGGGATTGGCTTGTTTGCTGTTTTATAGCGAATGTGTCTCACAGCATCTACACTGAATGGAAATATAAACGCAACCTGCAAGAATTTCTAAGATTTTACTGAGTTACAGTTCATATATGGAAATCAGTCAAATGAAATGAATAAATTAGACCCTAATCTATGCGTTTCACATGACTGGGAATACAGATATGCATCAGTTGGTCACAGATGCCTTAAATAAAAAGGTAGGGGCGTGGATCAGAAAACCAGTCAGTATCTGGTGTGACCACCATTTGCATCATGCATCGCAACATATCACCTTTGCATAAAATTAATCGGGCTGTTTGATTGTGGCATGTGTAATGGTGTCTCACTCCCTATCAATGGCTGTGCGAAGTTGCTGGATATTAGCGGGACTTGAAACACGCTGGTGTACATGTCGATAAAGAGCATCTCAAACATGTTCAATTGGTGACATGTCTGGTGAGTATGCAGGCCATGGAAGAACAGGGACATTTTCAGCTTCCAGGAATTTTGTACAGATCCTTGCGACATGGGGCCATGCATTATCATGCTGTACCATGAGGTGATGGTGGCGGATGAATGGCACGACAATGGGCCTCAGGACCTCGTCACGGTATCTCTGTGCATTCAAATTGCCATCAATAAAATGCAATTGTGTTGGTTGTCCGTAGCTTATGCCTGCCCATACCATACCCCCATCGCCACCAGTGGGCACTCTTCACAACAATGACATCAGCAAACCGCTCGCCCACACGAAGCCATACAGGCTGTCTGCCATCTGCCCGGTACAGTTGAAACCGGGATTCATCCGTGAAGAGCACACTTCTCCAGCGTGCAAGTGACCATCATAGGTGAGCATTTGCCCACTGGAGTTCGTTACGGCGCCGAAATGCAGCCAGGTCAAGACCCTAGTGAGGATGACGAGCACGCAGATGAGCTTCCTTGAGATGGTTTCTGACAGTTTGTGCAGAAAGTCTTCGGTTGTGCAAACCCACAGTTTCTTCAGCTGTCCAGGTGGCTTGCTTCTCGCAGTTGAAGAAGCCGGATGTGGAGGTCCTGGGCTGGCATGGTTACACGTCGTCTGCGGTTGTGAGGCCAGTTGGACGTACTGTCAAATTCTCTAACATTCCTACAATCAGCATGCCAATTGCACGCTCCCTCCAAACTTGAGACATCTGTGGCATTGTGTTGTGTCACAAAACTTCACATTTTACAGTGGCCTTTTATTTTCTACAGCACAAGTTGCACCTGTGTAATGATCTTGATGTTTAATCAGTTTATTGATATGCCACACCTACTTATTATGCAAGATAATGTGGCCCAACTGAGCCAAGTGCTGTTTGCTCTGAGTGGAGCCCTTAATCTAATGACAATGAAGGACCAAGGGTCAATGTTTGTTAATGGCACATGTTCATTTGATCTGATTCACGTCGCCGACTTGAGGCTCGCTCTGTTTGTTTTGCACTCACTCACGCACACACCTACTCTTTTTCTCTCTGTCTCTCTCGCTGTCTATTTCGATATCTCTCTTTCTCTTAATCTCTATTTCTCTTTGTCATAGACACAAACCTCTCTTTCTCTCTCACTCACTCTCTCTCTCACACACACGCACGCACGCACGCACACACGCACACAATTAACAAACAGAGCCTTTTGGACTAATCCCAGTACTGACAGGAACAAACAGGATTGGCCCAGTGACAGATCAATCACAAAGACTGATTGGCTTTGCCTTAGCTAATGAATTACCACATCAGAGGCCTGATTCCATCTCATTCCTATCAAGGATTTAGAGTTGCGGACAATGAAGGCTCTGTGTTGAAAGGTAGCAGCAGGCGTGGGCGTTCATACCTACCTTGTGACATACTAGCACTGAACAGAAGGGGCGGTATTTTCAAACCTCACTGAGCCTTTGTATTCCGGAGGTTAGCAATGCTAACAAATACATGTAAAATACCATAGAGAATAGTAACTAAATGCTAACAAGCGCATTGCGAAAATTGTACAAAGTCTCTGACCTAAAATATTTGCAGGGCAGACATCCAAAGTAGCTACAAATATTAAAATGTGTAAAAAAAAAAAATGTAAAAAAAAAATTCTTTCAACGGAAGTGACGGTATAGAAAAACCCTCCAATGACTTTTTCCAAATACCCCGGTATACGGTATATACGATATACCTCCCAAGCCTAGGTAGCAGTAACAACTTTTTAGTAGGACGTTGCCTTGTTCTCCCCCATTTTTACGATTGAAATTTGCAATAAACCTGAAAACACAGGATGGGTGAAAGCCATATGGCAGATGTCTTCACTTCACCAATCAACTCTTTACAAGTCATTGCCGCTCAGGGAAAGGAGACAAAGAGAGGAAGTCACTTAACCAACTTATTGAGATGCACTCTTGAGAGGGACCCTCTCCCTCCCTGTAGTGACAAAGCTGTTTCCTTTTCCTCCACAAACCGGTCCTTGGCGTTCACCCCTAAGCCTCAGTGGTTGATGTCTCATTTTGAAATACAGGGCGTAAGGGGCGGGCGGTGGACAGAGTGTGGCAAAAGACTTATGCCCACCCTGCGTCCTACTGGTTTACCGAACAGATTGTGTTTAATGGCGAAACAAGGGGCCTGCAGTTTGTAAAACCCCCTGTGAACATTAATCTCTGTCCCTGTTCTTAATCTTTTTTAAATAGCAACCTTTTCCCTACACTCCATTAATGACATCCATAAATATGATACATTCCGCGGTGGCATTAGGGTCTAATGGGTCTGTGTGCATGCGCGTGTGTGTGTCTGTGTGTGTGTGTGTGCGTGCGTGCGCATGTGTTTATTGTGAACTTGAGACAGAACATGATGACAGTCATCAGGATCATTACAAGTCTCTTACTTTCACAATACGTAAATGTCTGTCTGTTTGTATGTCTGCCTGTTCTCCTGTCTATCAGGTATGTGTGTGTCTTTGAGGGTGTTAGTATGTGTGAATTTGAAACAGCATATTATGACACTGAACCTCAAAGTCATCAGAATTTTGGGATAATTTGTGGCGCAGTATCCCCAATGCATCAGAGCCCCTGCATTATCCCCTTTTTTACCCACAAAGAGATGAGCCGAGGTGGCCGTGCTCACATCGATACGCAGCCCCCCTTTCGACAATAAATGTCCCAATTCCTCAAATTACCGCCACGTGATAATCAAACTCCATTTTAGCCCCAGCTAAACGTGACAGATGTCCTCCCTGTTAACCTTTAGAAATGTCACTTTTATGAACAAGATGGCTGGCTAATTGTTTTTTTTTTCCCCCAGCAGAAACGCTGACTCATGGAATTGGGCAAGCTGCTCCTGATGAGAGCGGACGGGCGACGGTACCCTTGTGTCTCTGTCTGTACGTCATTTATATTTAACCTGCACAAGGAGAGAGGAGTCTTCCGAGCCTTGTTTCCTCCATCTCCTTGGTGTACACCGTGTCCTGTGGAAAGAGGACACTGCACCACAAATCAATAAATGCACAAGCTTTCTCCTTGTCACTGTCCACTACATTGTAAACCATTTTAGTGTTCTTAGTACATTTACATTTGACTAATTTAGCAGACGCTCTTATCCAGAGCATCTTACCATCAGTGAGTTCAACTAAAGTAGGTAAAACAAGCAGATAACAATCATCGTTTAGAGCAACAAGTACTGTAATGACTTATTATTACAATGTACTTAGAGTTAGGGTTACTTCTGTACTGTCAGTGTAATACCTGTTACACTGCCAAATCAAAGCAAATGTTATTGGTCACATACACGTGATTAGCAGATGTTATTGTTGTTGTAGCGAAATGCTTGTGCTTCTAGTTCCAACAGTGCAGTAATATCTAACAAGTAATATATAACAAATTACACAACATATACCCAATACACAAAAATATAAGTAGGAATGAATTAAGAATATATACATATGGACGAGCAATGTCGGAGTGGAACAGACTAAGATACAGTAGAATAGTATAGAAAACAGTATATGCAGTTGAAGTTGGAAGTTTAAATACACTTAGGTTGGAGTCGTTAAAACTAGTTTTTCAACCACTCCACAAATGTCTTGTCAACAAACTATAGATTTGGCAAATCGGTTAGGACATCTACTTTGTGCATGACACAAGTCATTTTTCCAACACTTGTTTACAGATAGATTATTTCACTTATAATTCACTGTATCACAATTCCAGTGGGTCAGAAGTTTACATACACTAAGTTGACTGTGCCTTTAAACAGCTGGAAAATTCCAGAAAAGGATGTCGTGGCTTTAGAAGCTTCTGATAGGCGATTGACATATTTTGAGTCAATTGGAGGTGTACCTGTGGATGTATTTCAAGGCCTACCTTCAAACTCAGTGCCTCTTTGCTTGACATCATGGGAAAATCAAAAGAAATCAGCCAAGACCTCAGAAAAATAATTGTAGACCTCCACAAGTCTAGTTCATCCTTGGGAGCAATTTCCAAACACCTGAAGGTACCACGTTCATCTGTACAACCAATAGTACGCAAGTATAAACACCATGGGACCACGCAGCCGTCATACCGCTCAGGAAGGAGACACATTCTGTCTCCTAGAGATGAACATACTTTGGTGAGAAAAGTGCAACATAACCCGAAAGGCCGCTCAACAAGGAAGAAGCCACTGCTCCATAACCGCCATAAATAAGCCAGACTACGATTTGCAACTGCACATGGGGACAAAGATCGTAATTTTTGGAGAAATGTCCTCTGGTCTGATGAAACAAAAATAGAACTGTTTGGCCACAATGACCATCGTGATGTTTGGAGGAAGAAGGGGGAGGCTTGCAAGTCGAAGAACACCATCCCAACTGTGAAGCACGGGGGTGGAAAAATCATGTTGTGGGGGTGCTTTGCTGCATGAGGGACTGGTGCACTTCACAAAATAGATGGCATCATGGGGAGGAAATTGTGGATATATTGAAGCAACATCTCAAGACATCAGTCAGGAAGTTAAAGCTTGGTCGCAAATGGGTCTTCCATATGGACAATGACCCCAAGCATACTTCCAAAGTTGAGGCAAAATGGCTTAAGGACAACAAAGTCAAGGTATTGGAGTGGCCATCACAATCCTATAGAAAATTCGTGGGCAGAACTGAAAAAGCGTGTGCGAGCAAGGAGGCCTAAAAACCTGACTCAGTTACACCAGCTCTGTCAGGAGGAATGGGCCAAAATTCACCCAATTTATTGTGTGAAGCTTGTGGAATGCTACCCAAAATGTTTGACCCAAGTTAAACAATTTAAAGGCAATGCTACCAAATACTAATTGAGTGTATGTAAACTTCTGACCCACTGAGAATGTTAAAATAAAGCTAAAATAAATCATTCTCTCTACTATTATTCTGACATTTCCCATTCTTAAAATAAAGTGGTGATCCTAACTGACCTAAGACAGGGAATTTTAGCTAGGATTAAATGTCAGGAACTGTGAAAAACTGAGTTTAAATGTATTTGGCTAAGGGGTATGTAAACTTCCAACTTCAACTGTACATATGAGATGAGTAATGCAAGATATGTAAGCATTAGTAGGTAAATGCGATACCGTAGAATAGTATAGAAAACAGTATATACACATGAGATGAGTAATACCAGATATGTAAACATTATTAAAGTGACTAGTCTTCCATTCCTTAAAGTGGCCAGTGATTCCTAGTCTATGTCTACAGTCTGATGACCTGGAGATAGAAGCTGTGTTTCAGTCTCTCGTTCCCAGCTTTGATGCACCTGTACTGACCTCGCCTTCTGGATGATAGCGGGGTAAACAGAAAGTGGCTCGGGTGGTTGATGTCCTTGATGATATTTTTGGCCTTCCTGTGACATTGGGTGCTGTAGGTGTCCTGGAGGGCGGGTAGTTTGCCCCCGGTAATGCGTTGTACAGACTACACCACCCTCTGGAGAGCCTTGCGGTTGCGGGCGGTGCAGTTGCCGTACCAGGCAGTGATACAGCCCGACAGGATGCTTTCAATTGTGCATCTGTAAATATTTGTAAAGGGTTTTAGATGACAAGCCAATTGTCTTTAGCCTCCTGAGGTTGAACCTTCTTCACCACACTGTCTGTGTGGGTGATCCATTTCAGTTTGTCAGTGATGTGTGCACCAAGGAACTTAAAACGTTCTACCCTCTCCACTGCTGTCCCGTCGATGTGGATGTGGATGGGGGGGGTGCTCCCTCTGCTGTTTCCTGAAGTCCATGATTATCTCCTTTGTTTTGTTGACGTTGAGTGAGAGGTTGTTTTCAAGGCACCACACTCCCAGAGCCCTCACCTTCTCCCTGTAGGCTGTCAATCAATCAATCAATCAATCAATTTTATTTTATATAGCCCTTCGTACATCAGATAATATCTCGAAGTGCTGTACAGAAACCCAGCCTAAAACCCCAAACAGCTAGAATGCAGGTGTAGAAGCACGGTGGCTAGGAAAAACTCCCTAGAAAGGCCAAAACCTAGGAAGAAACCTAGAGAGGAACCAGGCTATGAGGGGTGGCCAGTCCTCTTCTGGCTGTGCCGGGTGGAGATTATAACAGAACTATGCCAAGATGTTCAAAAATGTTCATAAGTGACAAGCATGGTCAAATAATAATCATGAATAATTTTCAGTTGGCTTTTCATAGCTGATCATTAAGAGTTGAAAAACAACAGGTCTGGGACAGGTGGCGGTTCCATAACCGCAGGCAGAACAGCTGAAACTGGAATAGCAGCAAGGCCAGGCGGACTGGGGACAGCAAGGAGTCACCACGGGCGGCAGTCCCGATGCATGGTCCTAGGGCCCAGGTCCTCCGAGAGAAAGAAAGAGAGAAGGAGAAAATTAGAGAGAGCCAAGATTTTCAAAATGTTCATAAATGACAAGCATGGTCAAATAATAATCAGGAATAAATCTCAGTTGGCTTTTCATAGCCGATCATTAAGAGTTGAAAACAGCAGGTCTGGGACAGGTAGGGGTTCCATAACCGCAGGCAGAAGAGTTGAAACTGGAATAGCAGCAAGGCCAGGCGGACTGGGGGCAGCAAGGAGTCACCACGGCCGGTAGTCCCGACGTATGGTCCTAGGGCTCAGGTCCTCCGAGAGAAAGAGAGAAGGAGAAAATTAGAGAGAGCCAAGATTTTCAAAATGTTCATAAATGACAAGCATGGTCAAATAATAATCAGGAATAAATCTCAGTTGGCTTTTCATAGCCGATCATTAAGAGTTGAAAACAGCAGGTCTGGGACAGGTAGGGGTTTCGTAACCGCAGGCAGAAACAGTTGAAACTGGAATAACAGCAAGGCCGGGCGGACTGGGGACAGCAAGGTGTCAGCATGCCCGGTAGTCCTGACGTATGGTCCTAGGGCTCAGGTTCTCAGAGAGAAAGAGAGAACGAGAGAATTAGAGAGAGCATACTTAAATTCACACAGGACACTGGATAAGACAGGAGAAGTATTCCAGGTATAACCAACTGACCCTAGCCCCCCGACACATAAACTACTGCAGCATAAATACTGGAGGCTGAGACAGGAGCGGTCAGGAGACACTGTGGCCCCATCCGAAGAAACCCCCGGACAGGGCCAAACAGGAAGGATATAACCCCACCCACTCTGCCAAAGCACAGCCCCCACACCACTAGAGGGATATCCTCAACCACCAACTTACAATCCTGAGACAAGGCCGAGTATAGCCCACAAAGGTCTCCATCACAGCACAACCAAGGGGGGGCGCCAACCCAGACAGGAAGTTCACGTCAGTAACTCAACCCACTCAAGTGACGCACCCCTCCTAGGGACGGCATGAAAGAGCACCAGCAAGCCAGTGACTCAGCCCCAGTAACAGGGTTAGAGGCAGAGAATCCCAGTGGAGAGAGGGGAACCGGCCCTGGAGAGACAGCAAGGGCGGTTCGTTGCTCCAGAGCCTTTCCGTTCACCTTCACACTCCTGGGCCAGACTACACTCAATCATATGACCTACTGAAGAGATAAGTCTTCAGTAAAGACTTAAAGGTTGAGACTGAGTCTGCGTCTCTCACATGGGTAGGCAGACTGTTCCATAAAAATGGAGATCTATAGGAGAAAGCCCTGCCTCCAGCTGTTTGCTTAGAAATTTTAGGGACAATTAGGAGGCCTGCGTCTTGTGACCGTAGCGTACGTGTAGGTATGTACGGCAGGACCAACTCGGAAAGATAGGTAGGAGCAAGCCCATGTAACGCTTTAAAGGTTAACAGTAAAACCTTGAAATCAGCCCTTGCCTTAACGGGAAGCCAGTGTAGGGAAGCTAGCACTGGAGTAATATGATCAAATTTCTTGGTTCTAGTCAGGATTCTAGCAGCCGTATTTAGCACTAACTGAAGTTTATTTAGTGCTTTATCCGGGTAGCCGGAAAGTAGAGCATTGCAGTAGTCTAACCTAGAAGTAACAAATGCATGGATTAATTTTTCTGCATCATTTTTGGACAGAAAATTTCTGATTTTTGCAATGTTACGTAGATGGAAAAAAGCTGTCCTTGAAACAGTCTTGATATGTTCGTCAAAAGAGAGATCAGGGTCAAGAGTAACGCCGAGGTTCTTCACAGTTTTATTTGAGACGACTTTACAACCATCAAGATGAATTGTCAGATTTAACAGAAGATCTCTTTGTTTCTTGGGACCTAGAACAAGCATCTCTGTTTTGTCCGAGTTTAAAAGTAGAAAGTTTTCAGCCATCCACTTCCTTATGTCTGAAACACAGGCTTCTAGCGAGGGCAATTTTGGGGCTTCACCATGTTTCATTGAAATGTACAGCTGTGTGTCATCCGCATAGCAGTGAAAGTTAACATTATGTTTTCGAATAACATCCCCAAGAGGTAAAATATATAGTGAAAACAATAGTGGTCCTAACACGGAACCTTGAGGAACACCGAAATGTACAGTTGATTTGTCAGAGGACAGACCATTCACAGAGACAAACTGATATCTTTCCGACAGGTAAGATCTAAACCAGGCCAGAACTTGTCCGTGTAGACCAATTTGGGTTTCCAGTCTCTCCAAAAGAATGTGGTGATCGATGGTGTCAAAGGCAGCACTAAGGTCTAGTAGCACGAGGACAGATGCAGAGCCTCGGTCTGACGCCATTAAAAGGTCATTTACCACCTTCACAAGTGCAGTCTCAGTGCTATGATGGGGTCTAAAACCAGACTGAAGCATTTCGTATACATTGTTTGTCTTCAGAAAGGCAGTGAGTTGCTGCGCAACAGCTTTTTCTAAAATTTTTGAGAGGAATGGAAGATTCGATATAGGCCGATAGTTTTTTATATTTTCCGGGTCAAGGTTTGGCTTTTTCAAGAGAGGCTTTATCACTGCCACTTTTAGTGAGTTTGGTACACATCCGGTGGATAGAGAGCTGTTTATTATGTTCAACATAGGAGGGCCAAGCACAGGAAGCAGCTCCTTCAGCAGTTTAGTAGGAATAGGATCCAGTATGCAGCTTGAAGGTTTAGAGGCCATGATTATTTTCATCATTGTGTCAAGAGATATAGTACTAAAACACTTAAGTGTCTCTCCCGATCCCAGGCCCTCGCAGAGCTGTGCAGATCCAGGACAGCTAAGCCCTGGAGGAATACGCAGATTCAAAGAGGAGTCCGTAATTTGCTTTCTAATGGTCATGATCTTTTCCTCAAAGAAGTTCATGAATTTATTACTGCTGAAGTGAAAGCCATCCTCTCTTGGGGAATGCTGCTTTTTAGTTAGCTTTGCAACAGTATCAAAAAGAAATTTTGGATTGTTCTTATTTTCCTCGATTAAGTTGGAAAAGTAGGATGATCGAGCAGCAGTGAGGGCTCTTCGGTACTGCACGGTACTGTCTTTCCAAGCTAGTCGGAAGACTTCCAGTTTTGTGTGGCGCCATTTCCGTTCCAATTTCCTGGAAGCTTGCTTCAAAGCTCGGGTATTTTCTGTATACCAGGGAGCTAGTTTCTTATGACAAATGTTTTTCGTTTTTAGGGGTGCAACTGCATCTAGGGTATTGCGCAAGGTTAAATTGAGTTCCTCAGTTAAGTGGTTAACTGATTTTTGTCCTCTGACGTCCTTGGGTAGGCAGAAGGAGTCTGGAAGGGCATCAAGGAATTTTTGTGTTGTCTGAGAATTTATAGCACGACTTTTGATGCTCCTTGGTTGGGGTCTGAGCAGATTATTTGTTGCGATTGCAAACGTAATAAAATGGTGGTCCGATAGTCCAGGATTATGTGGAAAAACATTAAGATCTACAACATTTATTCCATGGGACAAAACTAGGTCCAGAGTATGACTGTGGCAGTGAGTAGGTCCAGAGACATGTTGGACAAAACCCACTGAGTCGATGATGGCTCCGAAAGACTTTTGGAGTGGGTCTGTGGACTTCTCCATGTGAATATTAAAATCACCAAAAATTAGAATATGATCTGCTATGACTACAAGGTCTGATAGGAATTCAGGAAACTCAGAGAGGAACGCTGTATATGGCCCAGGAGGCCTGTAAACAGTAGCTATAAAAAGTGATTGAGTAGGCTGCATAGATTTCATGACTAGAAGCTCAAAAGACGAAAACGCCATTTTTTTTTTTGTAAATTGAAATTTGCTATTGTAGATGTTAGCAACACCTCCGCCTTTGCGGGATGCACGGGGGATATGGTCACTAGTGTAACCAGGAGGTGAGGCCTCATTTAACACAGTAAATTCATCAGGCTTAAGCCATGTTTCAGTCAGGCCAATCACATCAAGATTATGATCAGTGATTAGTTCATTGACTATGACTGCCTTTGAAGTGAGGGATCTAACATTAAGTAACCCTATTTTGAGATGTGAGGTATCACGATCTCTTTCAATAATGGCAGGAATGGAGGAGGTCTTTATCCTAATAAGATTGCTAAGGCGAACACCGCCATGTTTAGTTTTGCCCAACCTAGGTCGAGGCACAGACACAGTCTCAATGGGTATGGCTGAGCTGACTACACTGACTGTGCTATTGGCAGACTCCACTAAGCTGGCAGGTTGGCTAACAGCCTGCTGCCTGGCCTGCACCCTATTTCATTGTGGGGCTAAAGGAGTTAGAGCCCTATCTATGTTGGTAGATAAGATGAGAGCACCCCTCCAGGTAGGATGGAGTCCGTCACTCCTTAGCAGGTCAGGCTTGGTCCTGTTTGTGGGTGAGTCCCAGAAAGAGGGCCAATTATCTACAAATTCTATCTTTTGGGAGGGGCAGAAAACAGTTTTCAACCAGCGATTGAGTGCTGAGACTCTGCTGTAGAGCTCGTCACTCCCCCTAACTGGGAGGGGGCCAGAGACAATTACTCGATGCCGACACATCTTTCTAGCTGATTTACACGCTGAAGCTATGTTGCACTTGGTGACCTCTGACTGTTTCATCCTAACATCGTTGGTGCCGACGTGGATAACAATATCTCTATACTCTCTACACTCGCCAGATTTAGCTTTAGCCAGCACCATTTTAAGATTAGCCTTAACGTCGGTAGCCCTGCCCCCTGGTAAACAGTGTATGATCGCTGGGTGATTCGTTTTAAGTCTAATACTGCGGGTAATGGAGTCGCCAATGACTAGGGTTTTCAATTTGTCAGAGCTAACGGTGGGAGCCTTCGGCGTCTCAGACCCCGTAACGGGAGGAGTAGAGACAAGAGAAGACTCAGACTCAGACTCCGACTCGCTACATAATGGGGAAAACCGGTTGAAAGTTTCTGTCGGCTGAATGAGCGACACCGGTTGAGCATTCCAACAGCATTTCCCTCCAGAAGCCATGAGAAAGTTGTCCGGCTGCGGGGACTGTGCGGGGGGATTTATACTAACGTTACTATCTGTACTTACTGGTGGCACAGACGCTGTTTCTTCCTTTCCTACACTGAAAATACCCTTGCCTAACGATTGCGTCTGAAGCTGGGCTTGCAGCACAGCTATTTTCGCCTTAAGGCGATCGTTCTCCTGTATATTATGAGTACAGCGACTGCAATTAGAAGACATCATGTTAATGTTACTACTTAGCTTCGGTTGTTGAAGGTGTTGACGAACCATGTCCAGATAAAGCGTCCGGAGTGAAAAGGTTGAATGAGGGAAAAAAGTTGCGATGGAAAAACTAAAAATATAAACGGTAATTAAAAACAGAAACAAAACAAAAAACGTAAAGTTGTCAGCTAGCAAAGTAAAGTAAAGTTTGCAGCAAATCGCACAGCAACAAAACGCACCTGTCTCGTCATCTTTGGTAATCAAGCCCACTACTGTTGTGTCGTCTGCGAACTTGATGATTGAGTTGGAGGCGTGCTTGGCAACGCAGTCATGGGTGAACAGGGAGTACAGGAGGGGGCTGAGCACACACTCTTGTGGGGCCCCAATGTTGAGGATCAGCGGAGTAGAGGTGATGTCTCCTATCTTCCCCACCTGGGGGAGGCCTGTCAGGAAGTCCACGACCCAGTTGCACAGGGCGGGGTTCAGACCCAGGGACTCAAGCTTAATGATGAGTTTGGAGGGGACTATGGTGTTGAATGCTGAGCTATAGTCAATAAATAGCATTCTTACAAAGGTATTCCTCTTGTCCAGATGGGATAGGGCAGTGTGCAGGGTGATGGCGATTGCATTGTCTGTGGATCTATTGGGACGGTAAGCAAATTGTAGTGGGTCTAGGGTGGCAGGTAAGGTAGAGGTGATATGATCCTTGACTAGTCTCTCAAAGCACTTCATGATGACAGAGGTGAGTGCTACGGGGCGATAGTCATTAAGTTCAGTTACCTTTGCCTTCTTGGGTACAGGAAAAATGGTGGCCATCTTGAAGCATGTGGGGACAGCAGACTGGGATAAGGAGAGGTTGAATATGCCCGTAAACACACCAGCCAGCTGGTCTGCGCATGCTCTGAGGACGCGGCAAGGGATGCCGTCTGGACCGGCAGCCTTGCGAGGGTTAACGCGTTAAAATATTTTACTCACGTCGGCCACGGAGAAGGAGATCCCACAGTCCTTGGTAGCGAGCGAGCCGCGTCGGTGACACATTGTTATCCTCAAAGCGTGCGAAGAATGTGTTTAGCCTGTCTGGAAGCAAGACGTCGGTCTCGGCGACGTGGCTGGTTTGCTTTTGTCGTCCATGATTGTCTGTAGCTCCTGCCACATACGTCTCGTGTCTGGGCTGTTGAATTGCAACTCCACTTTATCTCTATACTGACGTTTAGCTTGTTTGATTGCCTTGCGGAGTGAATAACTACACTGTTTATATTCTGCCATAATACCAGTCGCCTTGCCATTGTTAAATGCGGTGGTTCGTGCTTTCAGTTTCGCGAGAATGCTACCGTCTATCCACGGTTTCTGGTTAGGGTAGGTTTTAATAGTCACAGTGGGTACTACATCTCCTATACACTTTCTTATAAACTCAGTCACCGTATCCGTGTATGCATCTTGATTATTTTCCCACACTACCAGTCCACGTGATAAAAACAATCCTGAAGCGAGGATTCCGATTGGTCAGACCAGTGTTGAATAGTACGAAGCACGGGCACTTCCTGTTTGAGTTTCTGCCTATAAGACGGGAGGAGCAAGATGAAGTCGTGGTCAGATTTGCCGAAAGGATATTTTGGGTCGGCCTTTGGAATAAGTTAAATTGCTCTGGGGTGAGTGAACGAAGGATCTGCTCCAGGGAAGCCGTATTCCTGGTCGTAATGTTGTTATTTCTGGTGAGTTACCGCCGCTCTAATATACAATAGTTCTTCCCAACTGTATGTAATGATTGTACTTGCAATGACACTGTGATATGAACACTGTAAAGTAGTGTTACCCAAAATGTTAGGTTACAACAGACTCAGTCATCTGACATCATGTAGAGCTGGGTGACTTCCTGATCACAGATATCAACAATGGTCAAATTTAAATCTGAAAAATGATGCATGCTATTGCCTCTTCCCAGTTTGCCAATGGTGGCAATCTTTTGAAGCAGTACGTTTCCCCACAGTGTAAGATTATGTCACACATTACTGAGTCTGCCTTTAAGCATACTATTAGTTCAACTATGTCATGCTCGTCGTTGGAATGAGAAGAGGAGGACCAATGCGCAGCGTGGTAAGTGTCCATATTGATAATTTATTATCATGAACACAAAACAAAACAACGAGAACGAAACGAAAGAGTCCTGAACGGTGAATACAAAAAAACACTGAACAGAAAATACAATCACCCACAAAACACAATGAAAAACAGGATACCTTAATATGGCTCCCAATCAGAGACAACGACTGACACCTGCCTCTGATTGAGAACCATACTAGGCCAAACACATAGAAACAGACAACCGAGACATACAACATAGAATGCCCACCCACATCACACCCTGACCAAACAAAACATAGACACATACAAAGCAATCTATGGTAAGGGCGTGACAAACTACCTCTAGAGGTCCAGGGATTGGACAAAAGAACAGCAAGAGTCATTTGATCAGTCAATCAATCAATCAGCCAACTGATCCTTCAATTCATCAATTCATCATTCCGACTCAAAGGTCTGTGTCTCGTTCTGTCTAAAAGTCCGCAAAGGCCCCAAACAGTATTCTTCTATTATAGCCTTTGAAATCGCAATATGACAGGCATACGTAACTCCTTTAAATGTCACATCACCGCGGAAACTCCTCCAGGTGATGTACAGCACCTGACATTCAAACAAACCATTCCATCTTTCTCAAGATATTTTGATGGGGTGAAATACAAGTTTGCATTGCCAGAAATGTCACATCAAAGTCTAATCAGCTCAAAGTCGAGAATTCCGTTTGAATGCCGTTTTGGAAAGACAACAATGGTTTGGGTTGCCTTTTGTGCCGTTCTGTAGTCGATAGTGAGACGTTTTACTGGCCTGCACTAGTATTCCTCGGACGTTGAGCTACAAATCAAAGCTGATAGGCACTAAAATGTAACACAAATCTGCATTTATTGGTCCGTAACGCTGTCAGATGTAATCGGGACAGATTAATTTGGGAAGTCGACTGCGCTGTCAATCAAGCTGACAGCTTGGACAGGAAGTACTTCTGTACGCCAGTGGTGGGCAGGCGGGTAGAGCGGCGAGAAAGGTCTTACTCTGAGCCCCGCGTGGATGATGTTGCGTTGCAGCAGATGAGGTGTTTTACAACCTCCCAGGGAAGGTAGTAAAATCTGGGCTGGTTTTTTTTGTGTTTTTTTCCCGGTGTTGTTTCGATACCGGTTTCTTACCTGAGTCAGTGAACGGCACAGTCGGTTAGTAACATTAGTAACATTATATTAACATGTAGTTACATAGTAGTTTATCCGTTAAGCTATATTACCATGTCGCTACAAAGGTGTTACTATGTAAGTAGCCGTATATGTTACAACTCTACAATCTTATGAGGGGGGCAAGTTCCATTGATACCCCCCGTGCTGGTTTATATTTACGAGAAGAGGCTGTAGCATGGTTTGTCAAAACCAATGTGCGTCGTCATGGTGTATGCCAGGCTGTTGTCTGGTCGCTGTGATGTGCTGCATGCTCTCTATGTGTGACGCACATGACCAAGTGTGTGTGTAAAGGCACATGCGTGTGTGAGTGGGTGCGTCCCTGTGTGGGTACTCTTTAACCCTGCCTGGCCTTAACTCAGTGAGATCCAAAGCACCTCTCACCTCCACCACACCTGGCCTGACCCTCCGTCTGTCCCTTACAAGGCCCACGCGTCTCACCTCTACTCAGCAGGGAAGTGAGCACCAGGCCGCCATCTTTTGGATTGAATGAACGATTTACTGCTTCCACACTCAGGGAGAAAAAAACTGAAACGGGGGGAGGGGGAGAGATTTAGACAACAGGAACATGGAGGGCGTGCGTGCGTGCGTGCGTGAAAGAGGGAGAGCCATGCAGAGCGTCCTGTCACAGGATCAGTGAAATGTTTAGAGATAAATGGAGAGGAGAGGTGTGTGTGTGTGTGGTTGACAAATGGCTGTCTTCGGCAGTGAGTTGCTGTAGAGAGCTAGACTTGTTAAAAATCTGCCCTCTTTGTTGGAACCCTCCAGGGATCTTTCCAGAAGGCGAGGCGAAGCAGCAGGCTAATGCCCAGCACCGCCCCTGAGCCAGAGTGGAGCAGAGAGAGAGAGGGAGAGAGAGAGAGAGAGACCCGGGAGGAAGCTAGAGAGGGGATAGTGTTGGGGGGCGAGTAGGAGCCGTTGGAGAGAGAGAAAATCCCAGGGAGGGAGAGAGAGGGGCATGACAGAGAGAAGGATAACTGGCAGGGAGAGTGGGGTATCCTGGGAGCGACAGTATGGGGAGGGGGGTGGGGGGCTGGCAGAGAGTGAGAGACAGGAGAGAGAGAGAGAGACCAGGGAGGGAGAAAGAGGGGATTGAGTTTAATGGAGCACTGAGAGGAGCTACTGCAGGAAACGCCTGTGAATAATGCATCGTTGTTTACCGTGTACACTTCAATACGGTACAGTGCAGAGTGCATTACTCTATATCACACACAATTTGTTACTCACAAAATGTAAGATGTTTAAAAGTATATGCATATAGAACGCAAATTACAGTGCTATTGCAGATGGTAAAGTATTTGCCAAAACGTTATAAAAGGGAAATTACATTTGCCTTCAAACGATTTGTCAAGTGTGAAATGTGAACCATTACATAACATTAGATTTCTCTAATTAAAAATCTGAAATCATTAGGGGGATCCATATTATGAAATTAACATTTCATACTTTAGAGATGACAACCCTTTCGAAATCATTAAAGAAAGAATGACAAATTCCCAGTCTCCCTTCCCTTCTGTACGAAATAGAATCCCAACGTCTTTATGATCTCCTGTTCGTATACAGTACCCCAAGTTATTAGGTCTTTATTAGCCCACAGCATTAGTGCACAGTGCACCGTATCCCCCAGAGTTTTCTAACAGGCAGTGCTTTATGACATTAGCCGGCTGAACTGAGCGTAATGGGAGCTCGACCAGATTTATGCTGAAGGTGCTGCCAAGCGGCCCGGGGCAGCTGGGTAATCTGGATGTAATTGAGAGTGGGGGTCACAGGGGAAGAGCCCCTCGGGCTGATAGGTCTGCCACAATGCACTGCCACAATGCACTGTTTTGGTGCCGTGTAGACTTTTCCAGTATTGTGGCTCCTGACATAGGTGAACATACAGTAGTAATACACTGCTATAGTGAGTGACCCTTTGACAGAGGGAAAGAAGGAGTGTACTGTAAATCCTCATAGTAAATTTTCCATCTAAAAGCATGCTATTCTGTGATCAGTTTGATATGTGTGACATGGTGCCATTTTGTCAGCATAACCAATAAACCATTTAATCTGCTAACGTTCTTGCCCGGGTTTTATTAAAGAAAAGGCTGTCCAACTTGGTTTCATTTCCTCATTAACAGGTGGACTGCCGGTGCACGGGCATCCTCAATTAATCGCTGCAGATGCAGGTGCACCTTTTCCCGCAGACAGCTTCCCATTGATTTCCAACAATAAACACCATTCTGTTAGGGTGAGAGGCTTCAAATGGAGCTGTCAAATTTGAAACTCAGAAAAGGAAGAGATCGAGACAGGGAAGGAGAGAGAGAGAGATGGAGGGAAGGAGGAGAGGTAGAGAGAACTTGGAAAGAGCAGTCTGGAGTTTCAGCCTGTCATAACCAATGTTCGTCAACGTCATAGCTAAGCAGTGTTGATTAGGAACATCCGGCCCATCGGCGGAGACGCTGCTCCACCCTAGCTGGCTGAGGCCTGCTGCGTCTTTGGCTAAGAGCAGAGAATGTCGGACAGTTCTCTGAGATCCTTCAGACAACCGACACTCATCAGTTATTGCTGACTCTACACTGTCCCCTCTTATTATTTTGCCAAGATATTGACCAATTCATCACATTCATTCGCCCCACAAGCCCCCGAGCTGTCGTAAAGAATACGGACAAGGAATCTCCGTCTACTACCTCAGGGACGGACGTCAGCCATTTTGAAAGATGTAACTTGTTTGGGAAGTCATGCGTACCACCTCCTCCTCCTAGCACAGCGAGGCAGGTGCTTCTTGTCCTTGGTCCAGCACTGATTCATCGTCCCGTTCGCATCGCAAACAGTTTATGTAAGGTTGTTTTATGATGAAGACCACAGTTGGACGAGAGCCTCCTTGAATCACTGCTCTTGGCGCCGAGTCACAGTCCGTAGTAGTGGATCCCTGAGAGTTTAGCCGTGGTGATTCATCCCGTCATGAAGTGCTGTGCCATCTGATGAAAGCCGGTGTAGCGTGGCCAAAGTGCTTGTTTACCGCGAGTCCTCGCTTTCTCTCACTGGTGCCCAGTCGCCGCCACTCTCTCCCTGTACACTCGCACTGTGTACACACTTAACGAAGGGGGGAAATGATTCGCTCTCCAGCCGCATGGGCCAACTAAATGGCCGTACCAGGCTTAAAACTGCGACCCTGTTGACTAGGCACATTGCCCAAAAAGCCCACTTTGGATTTCTAGTGGAACTCCCAATACAACCAACAAGGAACAGGGTAGAGAGGGTTCCATGACATGGGCAGCCAAATGGATTGGGAAAGCTATAGGGAAACTGACTAGGGACCGACAACCGAATGAACAAAATCATACGGGAAAAAATCTGAACGTAAACATAGTTCCAGATAGGGGTACTATTTGTTCACTCTGATTGAAGCCTGAATCTACATGATTGCCTGGTTTCGTGTTATTGACTATACACAGTTAGCAGGTACCCCCAAAAACAAAACAAAAATGATTAGTAAAGTGCCTTAACAAATGGCATGGAAATCAAATAAATGGTTAACACGGACACAAAAAAGCTACCACGGAGCAAGGAAGAGAGATGCACCGGGTTAGCTCCGCGGTCCGAGGGGAGTATCAATGGAGTGTTCTCTAATTATAGTGTTTACTAATTAGCGGAAGACATGGATGGGTAATGTGTGTGGGTAGTGAATGGGGTCTATGTAATGAGCATTGGGCCTTGGGAGAACGCTAAAATAAATGGGAGCTTCTGCCACATTTTACTCTAAAGGCATCTCTGCCGCCATTACTTTAGATTTTTATCCTATCGGCCATTATCCTCATCCCACTGAAAGAAGTCGGTGAGGGAAGCACTTATAATAAGTGCCGTTTCAAAAACACTCCAATTGAGTCGGTTGTCTGTTGAGCAAAGGGTACGCATTTTCTTTTTCATTACTTATTCTACAAAGTTATTCTTTCCTTCACAAGGACTTCTCACTTAGCTCGTTTCTAAGAAATGAAGTGGGGCCTTGTTCCGATGTGTCGCGGTGATGATGAACTTCGATCCGGCCAGACTGAAGAGGGTCCTTGGAGTAGGCTGGTTCTAGGGGAGGAAAGGGTGAGAGAAAGAGAGAAAGAGAGAGAGAAATAGGGAGTGAGAGAGAGTTGGGGCTTAGGGTTATCTACTGGATCAATTCAGTAATTAGAGCAGTGGCAAGGCAGACAGGTGACAAAAGCCAGGCTGGAATGTCTCTTTCCTTCGCCTCTGAGGGATCATGGAAAGATCATTTGAAATGCAGGACTTGTGTATGTATTTGTGACTTTGTGCATTGATATGTTTGGTTTATCAGCTGTGGTCAACCACAATAGTCTTAGTGAGTTTGAGAAGCAGTATTGGAATGGAAAACCTCTAAAAAGTTTTGCTTTTTGCCCCAGACTGTTATCCAGGGCAAAGCACTGGTCCGGGATGGCAGGTAACCAATGGAATATTGAGTCAAACAGCAACAGAGAGCATGTAAGTGAGAGGCTGTTTGAATACTTCACGTTAGAGCAAGGGGAATGACATCGTCCTGGTTGAATTTGGCGTTTGCAGCTTCAGTGCTGGCCATTGGCTAGGCGTCTAGGGGACTAATGCTGCCAGCAAAAGGTCAAGTTGAATGTCACTCTTTACTCTGCTCTTATAAACAGAGGGTCGCGGGGGACTCTGCCTGGAACTCGCTCGGCAAAACCTTGCTCAGTAATCATCATTACAAACAACACTCCCAGGCGTGCATGCACACACGGACACACACCCAGTCCTGCAGCTGTCCCTCTCGACCTTACAGCCTCTGAAGACAGACAGCGAGCTGAATATACCCATCACTGTCCACTGCCTTGTAGAACAGTCTACAGTCCAGAGGCCATCAATCACAGCATGAGTGACACGCCTATAACAGGAGAGAAGAGGGAGGGCGAGGGAAAGGGAGGAGAGGAAAGAAGAGGGAGTGACAGGAGAAGGGAGGTTAGGGAGGGGGAGAGAGGGAGGTCACTGCTAATGTGTGGAAGTGGAGGAAGAAATGGAGAAGAGGATGATGGACAGGAAAAGGAGATTAATTCATCCACTTTCTCACACCACACACACTTTCTCCCCATACACATGGGGGAGTATACAAATGTAACGTTATGACTATAAGCACTGTTCCCTGAAGGAGGGAGACGGGGCCAAACAGGTGTTGTACCTCGTTTCCCTCCTTCATGGAACAGGAGTTATATTCATAACGTTACGTTCCCTTTCAGTCAGTCAACTTCAGTACAACATACTATGGGGAAATCACACCCCAAGCTGACCCCAATGGATACTAAAGGAAACAGCCCATGGCAGAACAACCAGACCTGACCCTGCCAGATGCATCAGTCTGAGTATTGCACACACAGCGCACTGCCTAGTGACTTTCCCTTGTCTCAGCTGTAAGCACACTGGGATCAGTGACATTCAAGCAATAAAACCTCACAAAAGTGTCTGTTGATGCCCAACTCACCGTAGCAGAGAGTGCCCTGCTGCAAGCTGAATTATCAAAAAGGACAAAAAGCTGGTCACATAACTGGATATCCCGGTCCGTTCAATGTATATTCATAAAGCTCGCACCGGACACAGTGTAACCTCTGTTGCGCTTCAGAAGCAAAATGAGGAGGCGAAATAGAAAAATGCTCAAAAGCTAAGGGCCTGCGGCCATGTTCCCTTCTTTTTTTCTTTTTTCTGGCTAGCTAACAGTAGCTAGCCAGTTAGCCCTATTGACTTATTATGGGCTTGCGATCTACGGTACGTAGGCAGGTAAACATGCCAAAATTAACCTGTTGGGGATGGGGGCGCTGTTTAGACTATTTATGCTAATGTGGCTAATTTTTTAAACGGCTTCCCACAAAATCCTTGATCGTACAATATGCATATTATTATTATTATTGGATAGAAAACAGTCTATAGTTTCTATAGGAGTTGAAATTTTGTCTCTAAGTGGAACAGAGCCCATTCTACAGCAATTTCCCTGACATGGAGTCAGATTTGAGAAATGTTGGCCACTTTTCTGAAGTCAGTTAAAAGGGCACTGTCGTTGCTATGACTATACGGACACTTCTTACGTCTTCCCCTGGATGCCTTTACGTGATGACGATTCCAACGGGCTCGATTGCGCGTTCACAGGCCCTACAAATGAAAAAACTCTGAAGCTAGTCATTCTTTGGGAGCTGCGTAACGCGCGTGGAAGACACCGACCCTCTCCTGTTCCAAGCGTTAGTTTAGCCTGTTATATTTCTCCGGTCATCTTTTCACTCGTTATAGGAGTTACAAACATCATAAAGTAGTTAATTTAAAGCGTTTTATAGCAATTTATATCCGTTTAGTGCGATTTTGGGACATTTATTTTTGCAACGATGTGAAAAGTTGGGCACGCTTTTCAGTTCATCCCGAACGCAGTTGACATTTCCACATGGCAAGAGGACAGCTTTCCACCAAAAGACGATTTCTCCCAAGAAAGGATCCTTTGCCCAAGATACTGATGGAAGAACAGCTCAAGGTAGGACATTTTTATTATGATAAATCGTGTTTCTGTCGAAACATTTTAGTGGCTTAGGACGCCATGTTTTTTGACGTAGCTTCGCTTGGCGCAAACTGTATTGAAAAGTAAGGATAAATTAAAAAATGTAATAACGCAATTGTATTAAGAATTAAATTGTCTATCAATCCCTGTCCACCCTATATTTTTTAGTCACGTTTATGAGTATTTATGTATAAGAGTAGATCACTGTCTAAGTGGCGCAAGGACATTTTCTTTACCAGCTTGTCTACATTTCACATTGTCTAACCATGATTTTGGTGGCTAAATATAAACATTTTCGATCAAACTGTATATGCATGTTGTAATGTGATGTTACAGGAGTGTCATCGGAAGAATTCTGAGAAGGTTAGTGAAAAAATTAATATCTTTTGGCGATGTTGACTTTTATCGCTCACTTTGGCTAGAATCAATGCTGGGCTGCTAATTGCTATGTGCTAAGCTAATATAACGATTTATTGTGTTTTCGCTGTAAGACACTTAGAAAATCTGAAATATTGTCTGTATTCACAGGATCTGTGTCTTTCGATTCGTGTATGCTGTGTATTTTTACGAAATGTTTGATGATTAGTAGTTAGGTAAACACGTTGCTCATTGTAATTATTCTAGTCCATTTGTGATGGTGGGTGCAATTGTAAACTATGCCATATACCTGAAATATGCACTTTTTTCTAACAAAACCTATCCCATACCATAAATATGTTATCAGACTGTCATCTAATGAGTTTTTTTGTTGGTTAGGGGCTATAAATATCTTCGTTTAGCCGAATTGGTGATGGCTACTGGTGTTGGTGGACAAATAAAAGATGGTGGATTATGCTAATGTGTTTTTAGGTAATAGATGTACATCTTTACATATTGTGTCTTCCCTGTAAAACATTTTAAAAATCGGAAATGTTGACTGGATTCATAAGATCTGTGTCTTTCATTAGCTGTATTGGACTTTAATGTGTGAAAGTTAAATATTTTAAAAAAATATTTTTTTTGAATTTCGCGGCACTGGTTTTTCAGTGGGGGGGGGGGGGGGTGCCGCTAGCGCCACGCTGATCCTAGACAGGTTAACAGAGCATGTATTTCTTAACGTATCAAGATAAAAAATTGTAGTAAGGCAACATATGTGAATAGGCAACATTTTATTTCGAAGTTGGAGTGTATTTTCAC